>NW_008237885.1:6960339-6965446 GCF_000691975.1 Corvus brachyrhynchos | reverse complement strand
GAGGACCCTTTTCCTCCCAGGGAAGGGGAGGGCCTCTGTTCTTAGAGATAAAATGCTCCCAGAGATGGGTGAAGAGAACTTTTGTTTCTGAACAGCTCAACCTTAAAATTGTACTCCAGTAGCTCAAGATTGGACCCTCAAAAGCAGTTGTGGGAAAAGCTGCAAGTTGTGGGAAGGGACTCTCACATGATGCGAGTGGAGAACCAGCCTGGGCGGTTGTCTCGTGATACTGAAGTGAGCAGAGAACCAACTCAGGCGGCTTTCTTGTTGTGAAAATGTCTCCATAGCATGAGCAAGAGAGACTCCTCTTCCTAAATGGACTGAACAAGGTTATTATGGAAGTGGCAAACAGACTGAACATCTCAAGGGTTGTCTTTTTACATCGTCAGTGGGAGAAGGGAGAAAAGTCGGGGGAGAAGAAGTATTCTGAAGTTGTGGTATGATTTTTTTTTTTTTCCCCCCTCTTTTAGGTCTGTTAATAAACTTTTTTCTATTCTTTCAAGTTTTGTGCCTGCTTTGCTTTTCTCCTAATTCTTATCGCACAGAAGGTTAACAGTAATGAGTATTTTGGACCAAACCACTACAAACGTTCAAGTCTATTTCAAAATGTCCTGGTCATATAAATTTAAGTCTAGTTTGTCTTGGTTTTCCTTTGTTTATATAAACATGTGTTTTCCAATAAACATTTTTTAGGATGAAAATATGACAGTAAATTTTCCTGCCTGTCTGAACACTGTTAAGGAACAGTTTTACCATTAATTTTATCTTCTTTATCTTTATCTATGATTTTTTAAGCAGACAAACTGTTAATGCTTTCATTCAAGATTGGCTGAGTGTTTAGTTCCAGAAACAGCTTAGGTGCAAATCTGGGCTTTTTTATTTTGGTTTTGTTAGTATCTGCTTTAGTCATTGCTTTTCAGTTTACAACATATAATAAATTCAGTAATGCCTTTCAAGTGCACATGAAAGGATATAAAAATTGTAAATAGTTACAATATTTATAATTTTTGTGATATTCAGGCTTTGTACTGCTCACTGTCAAACATAACATGAGAAATGCCTGAGGCAAATATTCCTTGAAGGCAGCCTAAGGCTCTGCTCTACCTGGAAAAACAGTGTATGCCTGAGCAGCAGAAAATACAATGATGGTTTTTCATCATTAATGTTCTTCACATTTTCATATTGTGTAACACTGTATGACAAAAGGAAACATATTTTTACTGTAAAATCCCTTCCCAAATAATTTCAAATCATTATGCATTGCTTTATCACTCAAAATCATCTACAATGATATATAACACTGAAATACAACAAATTAAACTAGAATGAGACATACCATGACAAACGTTACCTAGTTTCACATTTGCAAGACAGCTCTGGCTTTCAAGTGATGAACTTACCAGTGAGGCACAATCAGCAAAATTTCAATTGTTCCTTTCATCAGAGGCACACTGTCTTCAAAGCACCTGCTGCTTTTTCTTGACTACAGGAAGTAAGTGCTATTTGTGAGTTAAAAACAGTGACCTGACTTACTTGCTTCCTTTCTTTGAAGACAGCTTAAAACAAAGACAGTTTAAATGTCGCTATAAAGATAAGATCATCTCAAAGTTTAATTTCTCTAAAACTCATTCCAACTCTTGAGACAGTGCCTGTCATTCTATAAATGTTCACTGGAAAATATGATAACAAATCCACTACAATGTGAATGAAGACCGCCAAAAGGACTAGCAGGAAGCACTTTACCTCAAAGAGCAGGGCATCTGCAGATTGGCTTAAGGTCTATAAATGAAGTGAAAATAAGAAGGATCCCAAACCAGCTCACATATTTAGTAATAAGTAGGACAGTCTGACAGCACCTATATAGAATGGGAGCAGACCAACTCTACCAGCAGATCCATTGTGTTGGGTTGGAGATCCTATTTCTGCCTGCCAAGCTTCCCAAAAAAGAAAGCATGTAGATCAAAAATGATGTGGGTCATAAAAGCTCACTGTAATTTTAGATGACATCATGTTAAGGAAACTTCCCTGTCTGACCATACAGGAGGCACTCTGGCTGTCACACTCCCACCACCAGAGACTTTTACTGCTGGGTCCAAAGACCATTCACAGTGGGCAGCTTCAGGGAGATGACAAGTGTCCATCTTGATGCCCTACACATCCCACTCTCACACAGACCAGGTTTCCATACTGGCTCAACCCTAGGATTTCCATAGCAGAATCTCAGACATCTGGATCCTGAAAATAATTTAATCATGGTGCAGTCATAGAATAACAGGCCAAGCTGGTGCCTCCAAGGTCGGGCCCTGAACAAAGAACTCCCTGGGCTTTCATACCCTCACAGTCTGTGCATGGCAAAGTCTGGTGTCTTCCAGCTGAGTCCTCGGCTCCTGCTGTGTCTCTGACTGTCTGGTCACCTGGCTGGGCCACAGGTCCCTGTGCCCTTTGTTCTGCAGAGGGCCAGCAGTTCATGGCTTCTTGCCTGGGGCTCCAACACCCAGAGCCCAACCTGCAGCTCAAACTGCACCTGTATCCCAAGCTACTGGCACTGAATGTATTCCTCAACAATTGCAATAAACCTCAATTTTATAATTATGAAACAACATTACCAAAAGCAGAAAGGATCTATGAGTCCCATCTGTTTCAGATTAAAAGCACTTTTAACTAACAGTTAATAATTGTATATCACTACCGTGAGAGGGTAAAGAGGGAAAGGCACTGTCTTCGTCACTGTCAGGTAGAGAGCAGTTTACTTTTGGACAGAAGGAGGGGTTTGTTCTTTGTACAATCAAGGAGCCTTACCAAATTGAAGATCAGTTATTTCTGATTCAATATAAAATTTCTTTCCAAGGTCATGAAAATATGTATTTTCAGTTCAGTTTTTATAGGGAGAAATTGAGAAATTATTTTGTAGAGCCCAACAGACTAGCTCAGACACTGAGGCTAATGTAACTTAATGAAGCACATGATACTGATAAGCTACAGAACAAAGTAGCCACGTGTCTTCGGGTGACTTTATGGTGTGTATCCCCTATCACTGCTCTATGCCCAGAAATTAATTTTGTGCCTTTCTGTGGCTTTAAACTGAGCCTGAGAGGGGGAAGAGGAAAAAAAAACTGAGCGAACTTTTCAAAGCAGTTGTTCAAGGACACAGATACACACTCCTCTGTGTCCTGCTGTAGTAGGAAGAGTGTAGGAAGCACCCTCCTTGCTTTTCAGCCAGCTATCGGCTCCTTTTCTCTGGAAACTTTGTTTTCCTGGGACTTCAGGTTTTTTTCCCTTCTTCTCTTCTGGACTGTTTCAACATCAGAACACACCGGGAGAATTTTCCACCAAGGCCCCAGAGGTGGGCCCACACTGACCCAGCTCCGAGGAGGAGGAGAGAGACCGCACCTACAGAAGGACTCTGAAATCTTCCCAGGTTTCTCTCCACAGTGAGAGGTTTTATTATTTAGCATTATTATCCTTTTCCTGTGTGTTTGTTAAATAATTAGTTTTTTATCTCTTTCACTTTCCTCCAAGGAAAATTTCTTTTTTCCCGAAGCTGGTTGGGGAGGGGTGGTTTGTAGCCTGCCTTCTATCAGAGGACATTTTCCTCCAAATTTGTCCGAACTGGCACACCACAGTACTGTGAAAAATCATACCACTGCAGTTCCAAGCTTGTTCCACATTTCTAAACAGTAAAAGTAAAAAGGACAAATAGTTTTGTTTTTTGAGAATATTAGTTTATCCTGGATATTTCAGCATTGTACACCTTTTCAGAGGAAAATATATATAATTATTTATCCCAGAGGAATACATATATTGTTATTTAATACAAGAGGAAAATTGTTTCCTTTTTATACATTTTGTGCTCCAATTCTTAAAAATTACCTATTCACTATCCTTCAACAGGAAAGCAAGAGGCTGAGCCCCTTGCTGCTCTGAGGCTGGGCATCTCTGTCTCAAGCATACAACTTTCATCTCTTCTTAAACAAATGAAATAACAAGCCTGGTTGTGTTAATATGGACAAGTTACAGCTGTAAACTATCCAGTGTTAACAAATAAATTTATTTTTGAAATTTACACATATGGTCACTTGATTTTAGTCCACTTCATATTTGCTACCACCTGTTAATCTTGGGCTATTGATTCAATGGTTTGATCTAGTAGCACCATCTGATGCCTACAGAAGTTTACATGGTTAGTGGAACTTTCCAGTTCCCCAAAGTACTATCAATACTACTGCAACATTTTCAGCAGATTTTGTCAGTATTCTAAGAACAAAACATCTGATTTGGCAATACATCTCTTCCATGCACTTGGTTGTTGATATCGACTATGCCACCATCTGAAGCTACTTTGAATACTCTAGTTTTCCCTCTTCTGAACAATTTCCCTTTTGAAAAAGAAAAGAACAAGAACAAGAAACAAGGAAGATGATAACACTTTTTCTGTTCTTCATGGCTTTGAAACTGACACACCAGAAGGGTTTTTAAAATTCACAGTAATTGCAACTTTCATTCAAAGTATAGGCCGGTGAAAGCTGAATCAAAACCCAGTTTAACATCTGGAAAAAAGAAAAAAATCAACCAAAAACTAATAAAAAGAAGCATCAGCTACCAATTGCAAATAACACTTCAAAGCAATAAAATATTCATTTACTCACAAGAAATTTCCAGTCCCTCAGCTGAAAGCAAGGAGCTTATATGAGCTGCTCTATTAAGGAAACAAGTGAATATGTTCCAGTTAAGAAGGGAAAATTCTTTTCAAATATAAATAGATTCCTTGCAAATTGGGAAAATTAATCACAAGGCTAATTTTGCAAGGAAGGGAAATTAACAAAACTTTTAAAACCTGATTTTTGCTTGTATTGAGTGTTATTCCTTGACAATTTAACTCAAATTAAACAGTAATTTTGTGAAAGTGTTTATCTTTCTCCATTATTACAGATGGAATTTAAAGTTTTAGCTTAGATATATCACAGAAATGAAGATAGTCAGAGTGAGCCTGCCATATATGACAAGTAGAACCTAATTCAAATCTATAGAAATTATTATAAATTTATTTCTATGTTTACGTTTGTTTGTAAATTTTTGTATATATGTATAAAATGTTAGGAGCAGGAAT
>NW_008237885.1:6938283-6960307 GCF_000691975.1 Corvus brachyrhynchos | reverse complement strand
ATAGTCAAAGTTAAATAAACTTTGAACAGTCTGAACTGAGACAGGGGACAAAAACCCAAACAAACAAAAAAAAAATTACAAAAATTAAAACACCAGAAAAAAAGAAAATAACACCCACCAGACTATTGTTCTCTGATCTGATAATGGAAATATTGAAGGACATAGAAGGAAATGAAAGCAGGTAAAAAGCTCTTCAAAATCTATGAAGTGAAAATGTAAATCAATGAAGACAGAAGAAGTGATAATACCTTTTATACTTATATTGCAAAGAAAATAATAAGAAATTAATGAATTAATTTACTGATCTTTTAGTTTTGAGGCTAAAGTTTGAGCAGCAGCAATTGCACTATTAAGAGTTACAAGCATTTTGGATGTCTTACTAAGATTTTTTAAATTAGACCTTAGATTCATCATGACAAGCATGTTTTGCCATTTCAATTCTTTTAAGTTCCACATAATTTAAAAGAATACATAAAATGATCACATCTACTTACGTGACAGGATCTGCTAACCTTGTTTTGCTGAGCCTGAGGGGTAACTGGATGCCCGTCTCATTTTCTCAGAAGAGATTTGGCTGTAGTTCAGTCCAGTCATGAATATAATGTCACCCACGTTAAGGTTATTTTTGTGTTTTTGCTCACAGCCTATAGGCTTATTCTGGCAGCAAGAGATCTTTGACTAGCCCCATTTTATGAGGGAACCTTCTCTGGGCATAAGCCCAAAATATACACCATTACAGTAGCTCTATATGGAATCTTCAGGAACTTAATGAATCAGCTTTATGACTTCTTTGCACTGAACCATTACAAATTTGCTGTGGAGTATCAGTGAATCTGATCCAAGAATTCATGTTATTGACTGGCTTAGCATGATTATTGCAGAGTTAAGATTTAACCTAGAATTAAAGAAAGGTTTTGGTGTTTTTTAACCAGAATCAGATCCAAACAAGCAAATTTAAATTAAGATTTACGTTCATTCATTCAAACTGTAAAACAGAATTATGTGGAAGTTGCATGAAACTTCCATGGCTATAGGTATGAAAGTAACCATTTTTTAGGGGTTCGTGCTTCTACCTTTGTATTAGAAATGGAATTTGTAAATGTTTTGAGTGTCATTACCTCCTGCTGACTTCAGTGAGAAATGAAGTTACTCAGTGCCTTAAAAGTATGGGACTTTTGTTGTTCTGCAGTGTTATTAAAGTTGTCAACTCAGTTTAAAATATCTGTTAAAGTTATAAAATTTCTAACCAGTATATTTTTTGAATTTACCTTTGAATGCAAAGAAGTCTGTTGTAGTTTACTCCAGCATATTTTTCTAGTCTAATCTACATTGATTAGATTATTTCCTTCAATTTCCTATTTTAGAAAAAAAGAGAAAAGGATTAAAAAAAAGGATAATTCCTTTACTTACTAAGCTGAAGTGTTCTTAAAATTTGTACTCAAAGCCAATAATTCTGAAAGTGTACTGTATTTGCTGTTTTATTAATTTTCCAGACAGCTTGGAAACACAGCCTCCTAATGTGGCATCAATACATAATGTGAGCTTTTTCTGCAGAGGGTCATTCTTATCTGGAAGACACAACACATTATGATAAATGGCACCCACAGTATTTTAGACAGACATATCTGAAAGGGTACATAGTGTTCAAGTGTTGATAGAGGTGGGGGGAGCTGCCATTTTCAATGTAATAGCTTTTTTTTAATACATTTACTGAGGTTTTTACCCTTCAGTGAAATTCTGTGACTTAAAAAATAATTTTTTTTTGTCTTCTTGTTTAAAAATTATTTAATAAATTATTATATTCACTAAAAAGAAACCAATTTAATGCACTGCGATCATATTAACCTTGACTTTAAAACAGTAAAGAAAAAATTGCTTTTGAAGTAGACCTTTTAGCCTTTGGATTCTTCTTTTCAACATACTATAGTATATTGCTTAATGCTGTCATTCAAAAGTCAAATAATGCATCACTTATACTTCCTAGCCTTTGTTGGGGTCAAATACCTTTTTGTATCTGAGTCAAAGCCAGATTGCTAAACTACTTCACAGTATTTTGGAGAAAAGGGAGAGAGAGATTTATGCAAGAATTTATACTAATAGTTTTGTTGAAATAAAGAATATAGAACTGAAAACTAAGACAACTAAGGAAAATAAATCCATTCCGTCACTCTTGTTGCAGTTTTGCCTTCCTTCATATAGGAAAGAGATGAAGGAACCAGGGCAGAAGAGGCTAAGGTCTGTTTTTCAGTTGGGAATGAAGACAAAAAAGAAGGGAAAGGGAAAGGGAAAGGGAAAGGGAAAGGGAAATGGAAAGGGAAAGGGAAAGGGAAAGGGAAAGGGAAAGGGAAAGGGAAAGGGAAAGGGAAAGGGAAAGGGAAAGGGGAAGGGGAAGGGGAAGGAGAAGGGGAAGGAGAAGGGGAAGGAGAAGGGGAAGGGGAAGGGGAACGGGAAGGGAAGGGAAGGGAAAGGCAAGGAAGGGAAGGGGAAGGGAAGGGAAAGGGTGCATTGGAGTATTTAGAGTCTTCCACTATCTAAAGAGAGATTATTCAGAAGACAGACATACTCTTCTACTCTTATTATAGGCTTACAGAAGAAAGCACACAGTCACAAGCTGCAGCATGGAAAATCACAGAGGCAATAATGAAGCAATTCTTAACAAGAATGGCTAAACACTGAAATATTTTGAACGTTGTCCAAAGAGGATATGGAGTCTCCATCCTAAGAAACTCCTTGGATAAAGTCCTGGACAGTTTGACATCAATTTTGAGAGCAGACCTGCAGCAGTGGAACATTGGACTAGGTGACCTTCAGAGATCTCTTTCAACCTACATTTTTCTACGATTATGTGAACTGTTGTGTTACAGTGTTTTAAGGACATAAAAAGAGTTAGATTTACAGAACTGCAGCCTGTTCTTCACAGTATCTGCCAAATTGTGGCACTCTATTGACTTGGCCAAGGGTTTTGGTGATCCATAGAGAGCTTGCTGGAGTGTGTTACGGGGGCAAACTCTTTTAAATCAAATCAGGCATTAAAGTAGCTTATTTCTTTATTAATGACATTCAACTGTCAAAGAGTGAACAATATATTCAAGATTGATATCAGCCATACACTAGATACCAGACATTCAAAAAATGTCAGTAAGCACCTCGACATTTCTAAGTATACTTTTATAACTAATACCAAAACATTCTAATTCCCACATATATCTACAGTTTCACACTTCACAGGGCATGGAGATGCACGTCCTCCTTTCCTATGAGTGTGAGTTCCTCCACTTATCTACACCTTTTCCAGGAGAGATAGTGGTGCTCTTGCTCTACATCTACCCAGCTCCCTACAACCTGCTAGTGCACATGCCTGTGAGACAGAGTACAAGCCTAGTGGGAAAGCAAAACAGAACAAAACCGTCAAATCAGTCAAAACAAGCAAACAAAAAATCCTCACAATATAAAGAATGAGAATCAAACCTAAATGCCCAAAGCTGTCTTCTGATCCTGCCTGGCACCCAGCTGACATTCCAAAAGCATGCACGTCCTCGCTGCATCTTGTGTCATGCCTGACAGCACAGTACAGATGTCTTGGATGTCCTAACCCATTGCAGTATATTTACATTCCTGAGTCATACACCTGATGCTTGTCACCATAATCATTCCATAGGCTTCTTTTCTGTATTGTGCTTTGACTACTGTATGGCAAAGATTCCAGGATCCATGTGACTCATATGTAGCCACTGACATTTAGACAGCTTAATCTGAAATGGAATCCCTACCTAGGTTTCACTAGCAGTGTTTAACTGCTCTATAGTCAGCAAAAGAGAAGAGGCTCATAGAGGGAGGAGTGGCCGGGGAAATGCTGCTTTTGATAACAGGAGGGAAATAACTGGATTAAAAATATACCATGCTCATTATAGCAGAGAGGATAGAGAACTGAGGGTAGAGGGTCTGATAAAGTCTCATGGGACAATGGGATTTATATGCACTTTAGACTGGTTCGTATTGTTCTACAGCTTGTGCAAAGAAAGAACAAAATTATTTCACTCTAATTTTCAGTGTAAAAAAGACAATTTGCGTTTCTTCATTTTACAGACATTGGACATATATAAATGAATTATCAGCATAACTATTCTGTTTAGTTTAAAATCTGTACATATTAAATTTCAAACAAGCTGTAACATGGTCCATGGTGCACGGTGGTCTGTTTCACTGTGTTTAGTTGAAGCAATTAATCTTATGATAGAAAAGGCAGGTTCAGCAAATGAAGTTTTAGCAAATCTGGCTTTTCTAGATCTGAGACCCTGAAGCACCTGCTCCTGCAGCTTGTCCCAGTGTGAAAGGCTGATCAAGCACTATGTTATTACTGCAATGGTCAGATTTATAGAATCACCCTGCCCTCTCTTCAGATCTCTAGGAAGCTTTATGCCTACAGGGTTTCTTGTCCCTATGGGAATTTCAGGACAAGGGTCCTTTAAGACCTCTAAGTCCTTAGGGACTGAACATTCCTCAGGGGACATTAATGGGTAATTTTGAGGATTAAGACAGTTTTAACTTCAGCTAGTCCATGAATGAGGATTAAGAGGAAAAAACAGAATCTGTACATTTCTATCATAATCTGCAATTGCATAAAAAATCAACATGAGGTACAGTATGTAATGAATCAAAATATTTTTTAAAGATCTATTGTTACTTCCTTGGTTTGCTAAAGCAGCAATCTCAACAGATTTTTAAAGGATAAAAAATACTATGCTGGAGCAGCAGATTTATGAATACGCAGGAGAAACAGGTGCAAGAGACATAGGAGGAAAGAAAGATGCTGAAACAATATTAGCTGAAACTGTAGCATTGTACCTAGCCATGCATTTTAGCTTGAGTCCTTGCTGAAGGATAAACCAATTTTTTGTTTTAATTTTATGGATCTTCAAGAAAATTTTTAAGTAAAGTCCATTACACTGTGTCCTATGAAATTAAACACAATACAGAAAACATAAATAACATCTTGGATATTGTGGAGAATATCAAAAGATGTGGAGAGAAAAAGCCCTGTGATTTCTCAAACAGACTTTTTCTCTTTCTTGTTATTGTGGGCTTTTTTTCATTCAAAAATTTTATAGGCATGATACTTACCACACAGATTCCTGTCTAGCCTTCATTCAGAACTGATGTCTCAGTATCTTTAACATAACCATAGCATATCATCTGTAAGATGCAGCCTCTAGTTGAACAGCACATTCTCAGTGCAGATGACCATTTTCAGTTTGCTTATGACCACTACAGAGTATAGTTTTATGTTGATATTTAATGTCTTCTCTACTAGCAAAAAATATAATCCAAGCATTGGAATAGTATCTAAGTAATCTCATTAATATCTGGTGGAAAGATACTGTGCTGAAGCCTACACCACAGGCATTGTGCAGGTGCCCCTTGTCTATCCCTCACAATGAAGTTTTAGACTGCAATGAGGTCTCTTCTCAGTCTCCTGTTCCCCAGGCTGAACAAATCAAGTGACCACAGCAGCTCCTTATATAGCTTTCCCTCCAGACCCTTCACCGTCCTTGTGGCCCTCCTTTGGATGCTCTCTGAGAGCTTAAGGTCCTTTTTATTTTGTGGTATCCCCAACTGCACACAATATTCAAGACGAGGCTGCACAAGTGCAGACTAGATTGACACAGCTCATTATGTCTGATCTCTGCTATTTACACACACTTCCAGGTCTCTGATTCTTTCTGTATGTACTTATGCAAGGTCTGCCTCTTCACTAATTATTTTAAAATGGTAGGGAATGTTCACATTGAGACTGTCATTGGAACTGCTCATTTATGGGCTTAAAATATTAAAATAGCTTCTCATGTAAAAAGGTCATGTATCATTTAACACTTTCCAAAACAAATGCCAATCTCAGCCAAAGACTTGACATAACTCTTCACCTATTTCCAGCTGGCAAATTGCAAATATCAACCCTAACTGGGTGGACTTGAGTAATTTAAAATCTAGGGCATAGGTATTTTAACATTAGCTGGATCAAGCACACGACTAAATAATTTTTCTGAAAGCATAGATGTAACCAATGTTCTGACTAGAATTCTGCCTCAAATTAACAAGAACTTAGCTCTATATCTAAACAATAGAAATAAACCCATGTCCATTTTTAAGAGAGTGGGATTTCTTCTGTGTATCAATGCTTTTCACTATGGTTGTAATAGCAATTCCAAAGTACTTAAAACTTTTACTACAAACTTTGTTACTTTGGGACCTATACAAGCAAGAGATTTATGATAAGGGAGAGGACAGCTTTTCAAAACAAGTCTGATTTTATTACTCAACTGGAATGTAAAGTTTTATGGATTGGAATTGAAAAACAAAAGTTTTGATGTCCATATTGGCAGTATTTTGTTCTGCTGAATATGAAGCTTCATCTCCATCTCATTTTTGAGCAGCAGAGTTTTTATCACTAATATCCTATTGAGAAAATTCTTTGTTCTAAATTCTGCTCATGCTGTTTTTCATATGCTTCCTCAGTCAGGTATTCATTAAAACTTGATATATAGTCATTCATCTTTCATTGTACTGTTAAAGCAACTTCAATCCACCTTTCGTATTTTTGTAGTTCTTTTGTGCCAATACAGACATGTTCATTTGCATAATTCAGGTCTCTTGTTTCCTTTTTTTAAGGCACAGAATTATCTTCACGGCCTTTAAAAATGAAATTAAATTAGAATTTTAAAAAGTAGATGTAGAAAAATGATGTCTACTTAGCTCTTAATGAAAATAATGCAGAGCCTCTTAATACCCTGCACACTACCTATATATCACTGGTTTGTGATGGCATTATGTGCACAGCATGCTCAAACAACATCTGAAAGCCCTGTTGATTAGATATCTGACACTATATGTGGAAAACAGGACTTTGCAAGATCTTTGAGGCTTTCAAATCTAGACTTGTGCTTCAATACCTCCAAATTCCAGGTGAACAGGGAATTCCCAAAACCTCTTTCTTTCTCTGTCCATCTTTATTGGCTTCCCTAAGCTGCCTTCTCCTGTGATTTGTCCTACTAATAGAAAATCTAATGTCTCAATTAGGACCTTTAACAAAAAAAGATAAGGTGGTTAGTCTTGAGATGAACTGCTGTATGAGTCAGAAGTAAGTACGATAAAACACTGAAGAAATTACTTCAGTACAACTTATTTCCTTTAGGGTCTTTTGGGGACCATCCTGTAGTACAGCAACTGTAGTGTTTTAAAACCCATAAAATATATAGTTGTAATGGATTCACCGGGATACCAAAGGTAAACTCTTCTTCCTCCTTTACTGTTTAATCCCTCCTATTTGTAAAGAAAAAGATGATTTATGTTTCTTATGACATTAAACTTTATTATTTATGTAACGTTGCAAGTACACTTCACCTAAATATGATGAAGTTAGCCAATTACAAAGTAGTGAGTTATCATGAATACCTATCCAAATTATATATGGATTTCTTTCTGTCAATCCAGCTAGCAGTCAGTTTAGCCATTTATAATGTCAATAGTAAATATTAGAGGAAGATTTTAATTGTGAATGACTTTCACAGTGTCACAGAATGGTTGAAGTTGGCAAGGAAACTCAGCAGGTCATCTGGTCCAGTCCCCTTGCTCAAGCAGGGCCACTAAGAGCAAGTTGTCCAGCATAGTGTCTAGATTTTTTTTTCCTATCTCCTAGGATCAAGACTCCACAACTACCCTGGAAAACCTATTGCAGTGCTTGGTCCCCTTCACAGCAAAAAAACAAAAAAAAATGTGTTTCCTGGTGCCTCCTGTGTTTCAGTTTGTTCCCATTGCCTCTGGTTCTGTCACTGGTTACCACTGAAGGAACCTGGCTCCATCTTCTTTGCACCCTCACTTCAAGTATTTATGTACATTGATAAGACCTTCTCTCATCCATGCTGAACAATCACATCTCTCTCTGCCTTTCCTCATAGGAGAGATGATCCATTCCCTTTCACCTCTTTGTGGTCCTTTATTGGACTCTATCCAGTATGTCCATGTCTGGGGGAGCCCAGAACTGGATACAGCAATCCAGGTGTAGCCTGAGCAGCACTAAATACAGAGGAAGGATCACCTCTTTCAACCTGCCTTTCAATACTTTGCTTAAGGTAGCCTGTTTTGTAATGGGCACATTGCTAGTTTATGCTCTACAGGGTTATCCACTGGGACTTCCAGGTCCTTTTGTGCCAAACCCCTTTCCAACTAGAAGGCCTCACCACATGGAGGACTTTGCACTTCTGCTTGTTGAACTTCATGAGATTTCTATCAGCCCACTTCTCCAGCCTGCTCAGGTCCCTGTGGATGGAAGCATAATCCTTTGGTGTCTCAGCTACTCCTCTCAATTCAGCCTGAAAAACTCAGTTCTGCCCCACCATCCAGATCTTTAATGAAAAGGTTAAAGAGGACTGGATTCAGTGTCAGCCCCTGGGGTTCACCACTAGTCACTGTCCTCCAACTACATTTGGTGTTGCTGCTGACCCCTTCAAAACCATTCTGATAGTTTTCAATCCAGCTCACACTTCTCCTTTTTGTTCACTGTGAACTTTGATAGTCCAACAAAGGGTAGCTGATGAGGTTTTAAATACATCACTGCTGATATTAGTTTGCTTATAGGCATTACTGGCTCATGACTTCCTGAGTCAGGCTAATACTGTAGTCCTGATGCATGCCCTGTTTGCATGATTTTTAATGTATTGATTCTAACATATTGCCTTCTAATAACTCACATTCATACAAAAGAGAAAGGTTTGAAAGCTTACTTCTCCATACCTGCTAAGAAAATAATCAACCTCGTCTCAGTGTATTAATAATAACATTTTGGTCTACACCTGATACCTGGAATTCATATAGAAGGAGAAGTTGTAAAGCAGTTCTGTGGTCACACATACAGTCCATATATTCCAAGTGTTTTTCTAGCTACAGAATGCTGACATTCAAGTTAATGTTCTGAACTGGGCAGGAAAAAGCTGCTATGGAAACTTGCCCCCAAAGACTGCAAATGGATGAGAAAGATTACTCCCATATCTTCCATTTGGTTTCTTTATTTTAAACAAAGATAGATAAAACACAGTTATTAGTTTTATTATAGACCAAATGCACTTTTACTAAATTACTGAACCATGTTAAACAAACACTCAGTAATGCAACCATCTTGGCTAAATGTAACATGTAAGCACTTACACTTGACACCATTTTTGTTTTAGGTTTGTCAATTTCATCTACAAGTCCACTGAGGTTGTGCCTCTTCTGTGAAATAAAAAACAGGACCAGGGACTTCCTGTGGCAGTGATAACATGTCTTATCCCAATGAAAATGTTGTAGTTCTGGAGAATCCTCTGCTGTATGGGATTCTGACTCGTACACCCCAAAAGTTACACTGCCTTGAGCCCTAGGACTACTCAACACACTGCATATCCAGACAATGATGCAGAACTACCTTTCCTGGCTCATTTGCATTTCCATTTGGTATAAATACAAACGAGCAGAAAAGAAATCCTGTTTTGGGTATTTGTGCTCAATAAATTACTTCCTATGAAGGCATAAATAGGATCAAAAGAATGGGCATGTTCACAGACACACAGGAGAACATAAAGGGTGAAAGTGAAAACAGAAATTAATTCAAAGCTATAAAAAAAAATAGTTTTGCATTCCGAACAGTGACCTGCTTTCATAGTCTTCACTATGAAATCAGTAACAAACATCAAAGTATAAATTTATAACAGAGGAAAGTGATGCTTGCTTTACATAGCAACCAAATACTTCTTTTACATCCACAGTATTGTCTTTAGTCTTCCCAAATTACAGAAAATATGATTCCTAAAACTGTCAATCTTGTGTTTGCTTGGACAAGTTTTCAAACATGACTCCTCTTTCATCATAGTAGGGAATTTACTGGTTTACTTTTAAGAGAACTATTTTAATTTCTGCACCTTCATAAAGGATTTAAATTCTGGAATTATATACACTGTATCTAAGTCCTGGAAAATGAGAAAGCCTGTAAATAATTTGAACAAGTTTTAACCACATGTACATCAGGGAGAGAGAGCATGGATTATAGAAAGACATGAAAGTAACAATCCTTACATTTTTTCCTCTCATAAAAAAATGCAAGAGCACAGGGCAATCAGTGTATATGTAAATTCTGTTACTAAAATATTCAGTTTAATCAGTAAAATAGGCACAAGCTCAACTGTTATAGTGTGCAGCTCACTCTGTGATAAATATCAAGGCATGAAGCATGAGTCATAAAGGAAGAAAATGCAGTGTATCAAAATATTTCTGACTAGTATATATTAGCTTCAGCCAATTATGTAAATAGCAATATGACCTGAAAAGTGAATAGTCATTTGAATGAGTTGGAGTTGACAACGAAAATGCAGTTTGATCACATTTTGAAACTTAATTTCCAGGATGGTTATGAGGCGCTGTCCTTCAGAATGACATTGAATATAGCCTATGTTTTGAGATTCTTCCCCAACAGAGGAAATTAGGCTCAGGATTCAGGTTTCTTGCTATAAATTTTCTGCTAACTTGTTCCTGAGGTTCTCCTGTCTTATCTTCCCATCACTTGTCCCTTTGCACACACACACCCCCATCACCTCAGTTGTTTTTTTAACCAGTGACATAAAATCTTTTCCACCCACTGTAGCAACCAGAGAGAAAAAACAAACATTTTAAAACATTGCTTGCAACAAACTTATATGAAACATATATGGCCAAAAATATCTTAAAACTTATCAAGACAAAAACAATTGATGCAGCAAAGAACAGCAGCTCTTCATGCCTGTCGCCACTTCATCTTCTAATGGAACACTTCTTCCTTTGGAATACCTGTAAGACGAGAGATAAAGAAAACTCAGTCCCACTTGGACTGGTCTTAAAAAAAGAGAACTTTCCATCTGGTGGTATTTTGCGTTTTCTGCCGTAGGCATCTGTGGCCTTTAGTTCCAAACGACTTTGGCAATTCCGTTCCTCACCTCTAGTGGCAGGCAAGGCTCTGTACTCGCTACCGCCGGAAGGTGGCAGTGTAGGAGCATTTTGCAAAGCTTCGTTGAGTCTGCATGGAAACTGACTCTCCATTTATTTCCCGCTTTGTTTCTAGGAAGCTATTCAGGATATTTGGACTCACCACCCTCCCCCAACTCACTTTCTGGGGGCAATGCCAAGAGTTTGTTTTCTTAATCTCGAGCTTAAATTTTGCAATAAATAACAATAACAGAGATGAGGGCTGATGGGGCATCAGCTGTTTCTCCTGCATTGGTTGGAGTCCAGCTGCCTCCCACACTCTCCTTCCAATCTCTCACAATGCCCTTGTAAAAAGTCCCTCTCCAGCCTTCCTGTAGGTCCCTTTTAGGTACTGTATGAAGAGGTTATTTTCAGAATATATCACAGAATAATTTTTTTTTTTTCCTCCACAGGTATGTACTCTTCTTGGTTTTAAACTTAAGCAAATTTCTTATATATTACTCAAGTACATTCTTCTTCTAGATTCTTTCAGTCTTAAAAATAAAGAATTTCAAACTGTATAGCATTTTAAACTGGAAAAGAAGCATCTTGAAGGACAAGAGATCATTTTCTTAGGATTTTTCAAAAACTTGAGATATTAAAAGACAGTAAATCAGTTTTAACTAACTTGGTTCCTTGGGCATATACCTATCAAAACTGTTATGAGATGTGACCTCATCATTAAAATACATGGAAATCTGACTATTAAACTTCACAGGAATTGGAATGACCCCTTAAGAAATAATTTTCAAATATATTTCTCTTCCTAAGCGCTTCCAGGGCTTTAAAAAAAAAAAAAACCCACAAAAACCGAAAACAAACAAAAAAGAGTGAAGTAAAATGACCCACAATAATCTATTTTAGTTTTTGCACAAATCTCTATCAAATAGAAACCTTAGATCCTGTACCATTAGGAAAAGAAGTATTTTTATGTGTTATTGGAAATACATATAGGAAAATAAAGTAACTTCAGAAACGTAAAGGTCAGATTAATACTTGCTGGTTTGTTTACCAAGTATAAATGAAAATTTTGAGCAGAATTAGTTAACAGAGTGACAATGAATAAACAATATCAGAAATATATCTGATTTCCAGGGAAGCATGAGTGTCATAGGTTTTGCTCCCTTAGACCTTTAATTTTTCACCATCTACTTTACTTGAAATATAACTTTTGATTCACATAGAAATACTTAATTTATGTAAAGAATTGGAAGAATCCATTCTTTCCATTCATCAGATTTTCCTGTAGAGTTAACTTTTCAAGTTTCATATTTTTATATCACTGTTTAAATACTTTTTAAAGTTGGTTGCTAACACACCAATAACTCTTTACATTTTTTTTAAAGGTTCTAATTTTATCCTTAACAAAAACAAAAGCCCTTTAAAATAGATACAATATAGTTACAAGTGTCCAGGCTTGATATGTATTTTTAATTAAAAAAAAAAACAAACCAAAAAAAAACTAACAAAAAAACCCCACCAACACAAGCAACAAAGAAATAAAAATAAAATGCTAGCAAAATTTAGAGAATATGGATCGCTAACATTTCAACTTTACTCTAAAAAGCATAAATATAATGAAAGGTCAGAAACATATGCCTTATTTTAATAACTACACTGAAAGTAAACTTGGATAATAAGAATAGTGTTGTTAAAAGAGACTCAGACTATCTTTAGTGACGCTTTCTAAAAATGAAGTCTGAAAAGAGATTTGATATTAATTAAATCACTAATCAAAGTGAAAAATCTGTCGCCTTTTTATATATTGCTTGTTTATTTGAAGAATTCACACTATTTAGACAAATGAAAGACTTAAAAAAATTCAAGATATTCAATCTTCTGTTTCATCATTATTCTGTCCTTGTAAATTACTGAAAAGTATTGCATTTTAGCAAGTTAAATTAAAATCTGGATATAGAGGGGAAAAAAACCCAACAAAACACACATAGATTAAAAATAACTCCAAGACAAGGGAGCTGGAAAGAGCATACCAGAAAGACAAAGAAAGGAGAAGAGTGTTTATTTATTGTAACAAAGCAGTTTATTTCCTGCATTAATTCTCATCTCTATATATAAGTTCTGTAAAGAAAGGCGATAACTGAAAGATTGCAATTTTATCACATGACGTTCCATTATTTTTTTTCACTATTTTATATGATTTGATTCCTACTATTTCTTATCTTGTCTACAGTTGAAAAAACTTTTGATTGGGAAAAGGTAGAATGAGGAATTAATTGAAATTTAAGTATTAAATAGGTCTGTGAAGGAATGTAGACTAATAAATTCAATTTAGAATTAGAATTCAGACATTTTAGTCATACGTACTAAAATGAACATAAAAGTTTACACTCATGTTGTTTTGTGGATTGGAACATATTTCTTTATCTGATTTTTGATGCAGTAATTGTGACAGACACTGAGTGGCATAAAATGTGGTTTTCTCTTCTTTTTTTTTAAGTAAGGAATACAATTTTCCCCTCCATCACATTTTTTGCTGCTGAGTCCTGCAAGTACAAACTTCTTTACTAATTATGGTTTCTTAGCTCATCCTTTGATTAGACAACAAAAAGAATCTCACAATTGCACAGTCTGTGTGGTTTTGCTTCTCTTTCCATGCACCAGTATTAGCTAGCTAGAGAAAAGAGAGTACATATGAAAAGTATACCTACATTTGCATACATAGAGATGATGCTTGGTCTGTTCAAGTAGTTAAGAATTTATGTAACAAGTTAAAAGAACCTGAGTTATTCTAGAATAAAAGACATTTTCTTTGCATATCCTAGCAGTGAAAGCTTCAGACAGTCCATACCTCCATAAATAACCCCAGTGCCCTTAGATTCATAAAAAATTTGATAAATAAGGGACAAGCATAAAACCACAGATGTTGAAAACAAAGCCAAGACAAAAGACAAAATACCCCTTGAAGCTACTATGGGTTGAGGGGAGGATTTTTTTTTTTGAAAGTTGACTCAAGTACCTGCATTCCTTGTAATCAAATTTAAGGCCTTATTTGAGTAAATAATATTATAAGCTCTACATGCCTAGGGTTTATCTTCATAGAAACCAAAAGAGAGAGACAAGATCTTGTACAACGTCTTGATGTGGGTTCAAACTTTGGCTGAGATAATCCTCTTGACCTACTAACTCTCAAGCATTTCTGGGACAAGTGGTTCCAAGATACCCTGAAAAACCTCAAATAAAGTGTTTCTAGAATTAACCACATCTTAACAAAATTATACCAGTATTTACTTTGTTCTATAGGAAGCAATAGAGAGTACTTTAAACTAAGTAATATTTACCATAGACCGACCTTCACTTCTGTCAAAAGAATCCAGAATTGCAACACTATAGGAATGGACATGTCACCAAATAATTTAATTTGACCAAAGCTTCATAAAAGTGAGCTTGGGTTTATTAATTCCAATTATCATAGGACATATTAGGTTTGAAATTCAATATTCTCACTTTTTAGAAATGTAAATAATATTTCTAACATTCAAGACCAAGCAATGTCAAGAAAATTATACTAATGCAAAGCAGCTCTAAATCTGTCTTGATGCAATTTTTCTATCAACGGTGCTTGCAGAAAGGATTGCAGATCAAATAGCTTAATTAATTAATGGCATATACTCATTTTCAGTATCTAATTTGTATTTTTAATGAAAAAAATTAAATTACATAAACATTTATTAAAGTTATTACCAAAATATATCTATTTGCAGTAGTTTCCAAAATGCTTATTGCTAGGCTGTAGGAGAAAATTGCACCTAATAGGGAAGGAGGGATGTAGAGGAAGCAACAAAAAATCCTTTCAGAGATTAAAAACCTTTAAAAAAAAATACTAAATAGGAGCATGAGCATGAGCATGAAAATTAAGAATTAATCCATATATCTGGTATCTCATAGAATTTTTGAGCAGACAAAGTAAGGGAATCTCTGAGTATTACACAGAAAAGAGAAAAAAAAAATTCTTATTTACTTATTCTAACTGATAATATTCCCTTCACTGAGATATTTTTAGAGGAAAATATTACATCTAGGTAGATGGTGATACACATCCAATCTGTTTTTGAAGGTTTGCTATATCTCTTGTACCAATCTCATGTTTAATAAAGTTCAATCTGGGGGATAAGAGTACATCCAATCTGTTTTTGAAGGTTTGCTATATCTCGTACCAATCTCATGTTTAATAAAATTCAATCTGGGGGATAAGAGTGCAAGAAATTTGTAATTCAGTTTCAGTTTAGACATACGAGGTGAAATTGATGTGCAAGGATAATATTTTACTCATTTACAAGTTGATTAAGCATCTTTTACTTTGGAGATAAGTAAGTATTTCCTGAGAAAGATTAATCTTATTCTCATATATGCATCTATAAAGAATTTAATTAAACACATTCTGGTCTCAAACACCTACTCATAGAAGTTTAAACTAAGGTGCTCATAATTTCTGCTCTTATTATTACAATCCAAAGCACATCCCCCACCCTGCTCAAAGATAACAGAGTGAAAGTGTTAAAACAGCTTCTGAAAATGACTATGGAGTTCTATTCTGATTCATACAGAGTTGTTAAACTGCTGAATGTTACAAATGAAGTAGCTGCTTGTAATAGCAAACAAAAGGTTTGGAAGAATGGGTGACAGTGCAAAGCATAATAGGACAGGTATAAGCCAGCTGGTGACACAAACCAGTTAAGCACTGCAGAACAGTCGTGAACACTTTATCCATATATCAGTGATCTCAGCCAGCTGTGTGTGCAGCACAACACTGATGTTGAATGAGATTGCCCACCCTATCGCTGTCACAAGGAATTGCCCTATTCCCAGTCTCCTTTCCTCTCCAATGAACATAAATTTCAGATTAGAAGATAGTTCCTTTGTTTGCAAAACAGAAAATCTGGAAATATTTTGCCTGAGAATGTGCCAGGTAATAATCGTAAGTTGCTGCTGAAACGAATGAATTTAAAACAATGGTATTGCCTTTCAGTGAAAAACTCTAAGCCTAAAAAGAAGGCATTTGAATTTATTTGAACAGTATACTTTCAGTAAACTTTTCAGCTTGGCTTTAAGCTTTGGATACATCAATATGTGTATGAACTGTTAAAAGAAGTGCTTGGGCTGTGAAAATGTGCAGTACTGTGAGCCATACCTTTGACAGGAAGCTTTCAGAGGGCAGACATAAGATGGCCATATGCACCAATTTCTCCAACTACTTAAGAGTAATTGCTGCAGTACTTAGCTGATGCTAGCAAATCCTTCTCCGTGCGAGAGTCTAAACACTATGCGTACAAAAATAGCAGCACTTCTAGTTATCTCAGAGTGAAGGCAGAACAGGCTTGTTGTATTGCCTTTGGGGGATTATAAAGGCCTTGCAGTGTACATTCCCATACAGAAAGGCTGGGAAAGCGGCTGAGATGAGCAACAGCCTTTTATGTCAAAGATTTGGGGAAACTGTGCCACTGAAAAGACTAGATAATTGCCATGTATCTTATTCCCAAAGCAGTTATCAAAGGCTAAAATCTGCATTATTAAGCATTTGCTTTTAAACGTCTAGACAATTTATACCAGATAACAGAGAATCCATAACACAGCAAAGAATTAAACTAAGATTATCTCCTCAGCAAGTTATAGACTAAGCCACTAGAATACTCAGTCTTTTTGCTGACTTAAAATGAATGAAGGACATTTATTTTATTAGTACTGGTTGCTCTTACAGACAAGAAACAGAAGAAATATGTGCAATTTTAATGGTTGCTTAGTTTTAGAATAGAGTTTTCTTGTGTTACAAACAAGTGTCTTTCATTTCTACTTGATAAATTTGATCAAAATGCATGCAATTACTTTTTTCCCTAAAGGCAAAACACTCATTATAAGATGTGTAATATATTTTCATCTCGTATATCATATTAGAAAACTAACAGAAAGAAAATGTGAAAGGCTAGTCATTCCAGGCATGCATAGCCCATTAATTAAATAAAGGAGTAAATCTGCAGTAGTTGCTTATGTTATTTATGAAAGCCTGATGAGCTTGCATGGTGCTGTGCTTTTTGGATGTCATTTTTGTTCATCATAACCCAGTGTCCCTGAGTTGTCTAAATTAACCAAGAGCTACTTAAAGGCAAGAAGCAGAACACCATTATGATTAACCCTCATTTCTTTCAAGAATATAAGTTCAGGTACCTAGAAGCTTCTACAGAACACAGCACTAAGAATTCAAGGTCTACTTTAAAATTCAAGAAACATTTTTGATGAACTGGGACTTGAATTAGTCAACTTGAGAAATAATTAAAAATTAACCTTCATGTAATGTTAAAGCAAAAGAAAGAAATATAAAAAAATGAAATATGATAAACAAAAGCTTTCCATTGTGACTCACTGAAAGGGTGATTTTACTGCTATCATTTGAAGGCTTTTCCACATGGCAGTTAAATTTAATAAATTATGAATTATATCATTAATGTTAGGAAAGACAGTACATCCTGATTTTAAATCATTGCTTGTTTGATGATTTTATCCAGAAATACTGCATGTGCTGGAGCTCTAGGAATCCCATAATCATGCTAAAAACTACTTTTGAACTCACAGTTTTAATTAGTAGGGGGGCAGTCATGTTAGGTTTAATATCATTTTATCTCCTGTAGTCCTTCAGAAATGCTATTTTAAACTCCAATTTCTAACTTAACTGTTAGAAATTTTTTCAAGGTTCTAGCCTGGATTTTGAGCTTTTTGTGATTGTTAGTATCTTTTTTCTTCCCAGTATTTACATCCATTCAGAGAAATACTAGAAGGTCAACTCTGTGCCAACACAGAGCAAGGACATTTTGTTTGATAAAACTGTTTTAGCCATTGGAATTAGAAGCAAGGGGAAAAAAATATGTTTTAAAAAAAGTACAAAAATTACTTTATTAGTTGCTACAGACTTTTAATCTGTTTTTCCATTAAAATCATCACCAATTTAGTCCCTGTCAGTTTAATGTTTTCTAAGCCACATCCACTGTTGCATTCTTATTATTTGAGGAAATACTCCTACTATTTTGGAGCTCACCCTGATTAACTGCTCTAGTGATATATGTTTGTAAATTATAGAGTCAGTACAGACTTTTTACCCCATTTGAGGGACAACCTCTGTGATCTCATGGTAATTTACCTTTATTGTGCACTATTGATTGCTTTCCCAGGCATAATATAAAAATAAATATATAACAAGAATTAGTAATGTTCACAACTTAACATGACTGCAACATGACTTTATACCACTGATGTCGCCAATTAGATGACTATCATTTTGCAGGCTGACAACAAATTCAAAGGGACAAAACCCAATGCATATGAGTAAAAACCATAGTAAAACTCATCAAAATATCTGTGTGGGGAGCAACAAGGCTCAGTGAAAAATCAAAAAATTTCAGAACTTCTACTTATCTCAAGCAATAATTTAAATTATTCAGAAGAAAATTAGAGCAACTTAAATTTCATCATGCCTTTGTACTTTCTGAAACTGAGGATATTACAAAATCTAGTTAAAATTGTGAAACTTGATAGATGTATAAGAGAATTGAATAAAGCAGTAAAATAAAACCATGATTTTCCTAAAAATTAAAAATATAACATAAAAAAATTACATCTATCCAATATTTAGAGGAGGGATTCTTTCTCAGTAATCACAAGGAAATACTGTGTGACATCATATAAAACTATCTGTTTATAGAAAGATAATAGAGAAAAAAATCTGTAGCTCTTTTTTTTTTTCTTTTTTTTTTTTCCTTGTGAGGCACATGCATATTTTATTGTCATAAATGCCATAATTCTTACCTGGGCTTTTGTTTTCATTAAGCCTAATGATAAACAAAAATGGGGAACTGATTTCTCTCAGTGACAGTGCAATTTTTCCAGAAGGAAGAAAGAGTTTCTTTCCAGTAAGGTATCTCAGATGCAATATAATTTCATTTCTCACTTGCCCAGATCATGTCCATATGACAGAGACACAGGAAAAGAATTTTTTGTTGGATTTTAGTCCTCCAAAACATGAATCAGACTTTTTGGACTGAAATCACCCACTTCTGTAAGATAAAAGCTTTCTGTTTTATCTCCTTCAACAATAAAAGTAACAGTGAAAGCACATTTAGCTCCTAAGAAAAGTGCCTGGAAAAATTCTCACTATCTTCTGTTAAAACAGGTACTTTCCTGATCAGATTTAATAAAAGAAGCTGGTATTGCTTTTTAAGACAATTTTAAAAACAGAAAAATCAAAATTAGATTCTTCATTATTTGTTCCTTCTTTTTTATTCTCTCTCTTAATGATTGGACTTGTTTTCTATTTTTGTGTTGGTAAATACCTGTATCGTTTGCACAGTTGAATGCAGGTAAACCTTAGAACAAAGGCCAAAGAACTGGAGAGTGACTTTGATTAAAGAACTATAGATAGGTCAGACAGTGATTTTCAACACTGGTAGGCAGATGCCATACACGATAGCTCCAGGACTTTTGTGTGGCAGAATTTGCTACTTAGCTTAGTTTCATCTAGGGTCTCCCTGAAGTCAGTAGGGTTACTGTATTTCCCTCAGATTAACAGGTATATCTGTGCACAGAAATACTATTTTTTTTTTTTTTCTTCTTGTAGGGGAATAGTTTGAAATAAACTTCTGTTGATAATCAATGTAGGGTGCTCTGGGTTGGTTTTCTGCCTCTTTAGAAAAGTGTGGGAAAGCAAACTGCAAACCCCATGAATCATTTTATTATAAGCAGTCAGCCTCTAGGCTTTGTCTAATTTTACTCCTCTCCCCTCATAAGTCACTGAGTATATGTTTTCCATATGACGGGAGAGCCTCCTCCTGGTGGTTGTCACTACCCTTGGAAGTGAACCTTTCCAACAGTCATCTTTCAGGGAACACCTGGGTGAAAGGACAAGCAAGAGTTGCCCTCAGCAAACTGCTTTGGGTGGCCCTTGAGCAGTAAGGTGAGGCTTCCCTCACAGCTGTGACATTTCCTGTAATGTCTCACCTGCCTCATGGGAAAAATGCCTCCAGTGCAGTCATTTGCCTCTGAACTGGCATCACTTTGTCTTTGATAGAAGTGACATAGAACCAGCTCATGGCAAGCAGGATACCAACCAAAAGGAACCTTTGGAAATTAAATTCCCTTAAATTTCTTCTAAACAGCTTCTAGTGCTCGAACTGTCTCTTTTATGGGCAAAACATACTCTTCTACACTGCAGCACAGCATGCAATGGGTACAGATGCTTGGGGCTGACTTTTAACCCTAGACAAATACGATGCATTAAAAAGTGCCAGGTGCTCAGGGCTAGGGTGTTAAAGAAGCCAAGAGCACTTACAGCTCCCACTGACTTCGGGGGCAGCTGAGGCTGCTTGGCAACTCTCACGAAGAGCTCAGCAACTTATAAAAGTTAAGAACTGTTTTAAAAAGGTTCCTCTGTTTCTTTTTTCTTTCTTAGAATGGCATGTTATTCATAAAATACTTATTGCCTTAATTTGATATCTGCTAACAGATTTAAATAGCAATGAGCAAAACTATTCTGCAAAGTAAACAAATAAAAGTTTAGTAAATAACAGAAGGACAACTGTGTGTTAGCATTTAATTATAAGAAGAAAGCTATATTTGGCAAAAGGCATCTGTAATTTGTGTTTCCATCATTTTATAAAGCTTCTTTTAATGGATTAAAATCTCTTCTGGCAGCTTTTTCCCCTTTGCTGCCATAAACTAAACCCAAATCTCTACTTTAGGGAAGATAGCTGTTAGAAATGCAAACAGAAAGTTCTGAATAGGAATAAATAAAAGCATTACCATGATTTCTTCATTTTTTAATAGCCAACATATTTCATAAGATGCTTTACTTTGCTGTAAAATAAGCTTTTCGCATCTTTGCAGCTGTTTCATGTGTACCTGAAGGAATATGAATACATTCATATAATCTTACAAATATGACTATATTATATTGAGATAGTCTTACAAAGTATTAATCATTATCACATCTCTCTGATGAATGGAAAAAAATATAAATATGGTTTTGCTTTTTTCCTCTAAATTAAATAGTACTAGGCCTTTTTTCAAGCTTGGGAATCTGCAAATGAGGTAGCTATATGTACTTTTCTGAGATATACATTACAGCACTCCATGATCCAGCCTGAGAAAGAAATAAAAATGAAAGCTTTTTTCGTATAGTTTTTCTGCTCTTTGTGAATTGTTTGTTTTTCTGTTTTTCTTCTCCTCTCTGACACTTTGTGAGAATCAGTGTTAATAATCCAAGAAAAATGTGCACCATAGAGGATTTCTGCAACACATGCTGGTGTGTTGAAGTGGCAAACCAGCACTCTAAATCCATATTCAAAATAGGAAAGAACAACATTACAATCTTGTTAACCACTAACATAAATATACACCAATCCTTAAGGCAGGGGGTGGAGGGGGGAGTGTGAATCTAATCTTTCCAGAAATATGATTGGTATAATGCCAGAGATTTGCCTCTTATATATAAATTAGGACTGCGACTTCAAAAACTTGAACATTTATAGTTAGATGGTGTGAATTTAAAGAACTATTTATAGAAAGAATAGTTTACATAAAAATGCAGAGAGGAAGTATCAGCAAATTTTATAAAAACAATTTATATGTGCAGTATTTATAAATAATGTCTGTAGAGATCTACAAATAGACAAAAACTCATTCCATATATTTTTGTTTTGTTTTCTAGGGCTATAATGGATCATGAAATATATAAAATGCATAGCAGTTCAGCTACTTCAGAAAGGGAAGCACCTCAGGGAGATATTGTGCCAGATTCTCAAATACAGCTATGATCCCATTGTGCCACTCAGCTGCTACAATTGAACCATAACCCAGCTGAAAATTTCTGGCAAAGGATTGCCTGTCTTCCACAAATTCTCTTCTGAAATATATCTATCATTCCCAGGCACTTTATGTCTTCACTGTGAAAAGGCATATGTCAAGAGTAAGAAAGTTCATGGTACAGTCTTGCTACACTCTT
>NW_008237885.1:6875991-6938263 GCF_000691975.1 Corvus brachyrhynchos | reverse complement strand
AATTCTGAAGGACCAATAGAATTGGATCAAGGAAACTCAAAACCAGTCTCAGACCCTTCATATATTTTATCCCCTGTGTTGAATCAGACACAGGTAAAGTAGTTGTTCTCTAAGGAATTTTCCTTCATTTATTTCCCTTCTTTAAAAAAAAAAAAAATTAAAATTAAAAAAACATTTCAAACCAATTTTTTTTGTAGCATAGTAATACCTCTGTGTTTACTATGCTAGTTACAGAGCACTTATCATACACCTACTGCTTTGATTTTGAGCACTTGACTACCTGGGAATTTTCTTTTAATTTTTTTAAAATTTAATTTTTTAAATTTTCTTTTTAAATTTCTCGTTTAAAGATTTCACCAAGAAGATATCTGTTTTATCTATCCTGAAAAAACAAAGACCATTTTTTCCTACAGAAATGGGTATGTTCCTTGTAGCTTTGTATCTTTTCTTATCAGTTTACCCTAATGGCCATTGTCATGTGTCTTGTTTTACCTTTCCTCCTTCTTTTGAGATCTCTCTTGTTTCCTTAACATACATCAAGAAAACAAACAAAAGCCCCAAGGTCATGTCTATTTCAGTATCATAACTTCTAAAGGATGCAACAAAACTGTCAGTCTCCTTGTCAGTGACAGTAGAGCTTCTCTCTAATTAAATAGAAAATGGGATTTTCTCCCTCCCCCCGACAAAATAAAGGAAACAAAATTCTGAATAATGCAATTCTCTCTGACATTTCAGCATGAATGGATGGAGCTGTTATCCACCCATTAGCAAATAGTAATGTGCAGAGCATGACATTTATAGTAAATATAAAATCTGTAACCATTTGGATTCTAGAATTGTCCATGGTTACAGCTCTTTGTTAGTGGTAAAGGCTTGAGGAAATAAAAAAATAATATGGTTAAAAGCTCAAACACAAGACAACATGATAGAACAGATATTCATTTTTTAAATTCAAGAAAGACGTAAATGGCCATGACATTTAACATTGCTGAGCAATAACAGTTATTAACGTAGTCAGAATGAAGGTAATTACATTAATATGTGGCATTGTTTGGCAAAGAAAACAAGGAAATTACTGTGCAGGCTTGAAGTCTATTTATAATGCTCACATGTCTGTGACTGTGTGACCACTGAAGGGCAATGAGCAATTTCTAGATAAAATCTGTGTCATTATGCTCATATGCAAGAAGAAAACATAGGGCACAAAGAAAGACAGCAGTGTGGTCACTCAAATAGAGTGTCAGACTTAAAAGCAAAACCTGGAGCACATCCAGTTTGGCGATGGAGAAAGAGAGTACTAAAATGTCACTTGTAATTTTAATTCCATAAAAAATGGGGAGCACGAGAGCCTTTTCAAGTGTGTTTGAAATGGTAATATTCAAGAAAATGACTTTACAGAGAACTGCTCATGTTACTTTACGATGTAGGAATGTATTTAATAGTACTCTCTGGAGAAGTTAAAAAATAGAAATAGGTCAGAATTTCAAATAAGAGAAGAGGGAAGAAAAATGGAAAGGAAATGAAAGGATGAAAAATAATACATACAAAACCAAAGGCTGTAACACTTAACTCCATGAACAAGCAAGTGAACCCAAAGTGTATGATATATTGTGTTGTGGAATTGTAAACACTATGCACATGACTCAACACAACATTGTACCCACAGAAGTACCAGCAATTTTTTTGCAACTCAGAAGGCCTTCAAGGCTTGGTGCCTTTTCATGTGTGTCATAAACTGTTGTGTCAAATGTATGCCCCTCAATTAATAAAAAATCTATCAAATCAAATTAATCCAAAGGCCTATAAAATTAGTTTGGTTGTATTGATATTTCATCGAACTACTGTGAAATGTCTTGACCTCCAGAGAGAAATGAGAAGTTTATCTTCAAGAAGGAAATGCTATAGGAAATAATGACGTTACATATGCCTGAAAAGAAAGAGCAAAAAAAACACCAAACAAAAAACCCCAAACCCACATTAAGTTATTAAATGCATGCTGAATGTGCTTTACAAGATACTGTCATCAGAGAACAAAATCCTGTAAGATAACTGTTATAAATTAAATAATTGCTTAATACAGCAGCCACAGCAAAGCTTTCCTTCAAGGTGATAAATTGTGCTTTTTAAAAAATAAACACATGTGCCAAGGAATATGTATCAAAAGACATGAAACATTTTATAGTGAATGACAATATTCTATTTGCTTTCTACACAGAAGGAGCTATTGCCTCTTTCTATACTATTTCCAAGGACCACTTTGATTTTAGTATTAGACTTGAATTGAAATGTAAGAGATCCAAAGCAGAATGGAAGTCAGTCATAACAGAGTATACCTTAAGTATGCTGATAAATAGAAATGCTTATGATACAATGTCATAGGTTAGCAAGCATAGTCCCGGAAGGGACGTCCTTGCTAAGGGGTGCTTACAGTTTCCTCTGGGAACTGATAGAACCTATCAGCTGGCCAGTTTGAATATGGACAATTCTCTAAGCCACTTAAAGTTGTGATCACCTCTGTGATCCACATTTAAGAATAGGCAAACTCCCTTATGGAAGTGGTAAACAGACTGAACATCTTAAGGGTTGTCTTTTTACATTGTCAGTGGGAGAAGGGAGGAAGGTGGGGGGAGGAGGAGAGTTCTGAAGGTGGTATAATTTTTTTTTCTTCTTTTAGGTCTGTTAATAAACTTCTTTATATTCTTTCAAGTTTGGTGCCTGTTTTGCATTTCTCCTAATTCTTATCTCACAGCAGATAAACAGTAATGAGTATTTTGGACCAAACCACTACAGTAAATTGGTGTTTCCGCCTGGTTACAAACCGAACCCGCGACATACAAGTATTTGCAAGAAGGAAAACTTTAGAGGTACAACAAAAACAAAACAAAAAATGATGAGAACACCATCCAGTATATTCTAATATAAAATTTAATTAATAAAAGTGTTTGGTTTTATCCAAAAAAAAACCAAAACCAGAAAGAAATAAAAGAGGCCAGGTTACACTCTCACTGAAGATCCTATGTAATACCTCAGTTACAGCACCCTCCTTTCAATGTTCAGGGCTACCCAAAGAAAAAAAGAAATCCATGTCCAGATGACACTTCACAAAATAGGGATCAAAAATACACTTTTCTGGAAGGTTTTCTGAACAAGATGCATTACCTCTATTGCATGCCCAAGTTATTATTCTTTTACCCAAGCCAACATTACTGTGTTACTTCCCTTTCTACCCCTATGCTGTAGATTTATTGATTCAACAGTATCACGCATAGGAGTTTAACAGTAACTGTTTTGCAGTTTATTCACCTAATCTGGAGTTCCTACTTGCATCTCTACACAATATAGGTCCCCTGTTACTTATACAAGATGGGTGTGAAGGAGAAGCATAATTAGTTGAAGATGTTTTTTCGTGCCTAATGGGGAATGGGAACTGGGCTGGTAAATCAGTCAGACCAGAGTTTCCTGTAACCACAGTGCCCAGACAGTCTTATAAATACCACATAATCCTCTCAGGATCATTAAAAAAATTCATTATGATGTTTAAATCACCAGAAAAAAAAAAAAACAAACCAAACCAAAAAAAACCCCAAAACAACACCAAAATAACAACAGAAACCCATAACTAACAAACAAAAGAAATCACACTAAAAAAAAAAACCTCAAAACCCAAAAAATTTACTCAAAAGAAAATGTTTTGCAAAACTCATCAGTTTTGGTGAAACCTGTAAAGCACTGCTCAGCAGCTTATCTGAAAGGATAACTCAGTTTCATGACCTTTTCTTCAAAGAATGCCTCATCCTCCTGTTGCATCGTGCAGTGTGGGTCCCCACTGCTCTCTCTAGAACAATGCACTTTGCAAACAGTTTTGGAGATGAAAAGCTATGCTCCTTCTAACTTAGACATCCTGAGTTACCCTGCTGCATCAGAACTACACATAATGTGGATATGGAAACTCATTTAGCAAATTTTCAAAATACACTAATTAGATTACAGTAAATTATTGTTTTTTAAAAGAGTATTCCTATGAGCAATTAATGTTACAAAATTTTCTAGTTTAAAGCTTTTACAGTGGCACAGGCCTTAGTTTAACTTCTTGAGAGAGGAATGATTTGATTTCTTACTACTATTTCTTTCTACATCTCATTGAAGATGACAGCTTTATATCTAAAACCAGCATGAACTGTTATGTTCTGATAAATTATGTACTTGAAACAAAAAGATAACCCCTAGTGTTTATTTATTTATTTATTTATTTATTCATCTATTTGCCTGCTTTAAGGTAACGATTTAAAGTTGGTGTTTGGAACTTTTAGGCTTTAAGATTATTTGTAATGATCACATAGATATTATAGCATCAGAGTCCTCATGTGGCTGGTAAGAATTAAATGTACTGGCAGTCACCCTTGAACTGTGTCCCCCCATGATTTTCTGGGAGATCTAGAAATACCATGAGGGAGATGTTTGTTTTTCATTCATCGGAGTTTTAAAAAAAAAATTTTCTGCTATATAATGTGGGTTATGTTTGTGTGTAATAAAAACATTTAAAGAAATTTCACCATGTACAAAAAAAAAAAATAGGCCTGGGGCTATAAAGGATGGAAGCAAAAGATTCTCTGCATAATTCCTTAATAGTGTGTAGAGTACCTCCAGAGAACCTACATAAAAATTAACGTATTAAAACTGTGATCTTTAGTATTTAATTTACAGTATGTTTTTAATTTATTCAAGGTTTGAGATCAGTTCTGGGAAATAAAAAGCACTATATAAGCCTTGGGAGAAAGAATTCCAACTGTTTGCAAAGAACAGACAGAGTGGCAACTGACTGATCCAACTTTCTGGAGCAGCAAAGTTTACAGCTGTACTCTCCCAAAGGCTACATCTCAGGAGGAGAACTGCAGTGCTTTACCATGGTTTTTTTAATGCTGTAAATTAAAACCTTGCAATTTTTACACAGGACAGTGAAAAACTCTTCACCCAACTGGATCCTGGGAGATTTTCCATAGTTGTTTCATTGGTATAATCTTTTTCATCCTTCATTTAAATTTTCACTGGAGAGAAGTAGTAAATAAATATCAAGAAGGGAGTCTTCTAAATTTCCAGTGAAAAGGTATGCTTGCTACATGTCCTATGATTCCTTTATCTCCTTTTTCTCTGAGTAACCTGAGTGCCTGCTCAGGATTATAGAATAACATAATATACGAAACAATACAAAACAGAATCTCGTGAAGTTCAAAGAAACAAAGGAGGACAGAGCAATGGTGGTGGTCCACCTGTCTGAATGCAAATGTCTGCAGTGCAGACACCTCTTTACATACACCTATTTACATAAATTCCTTTTACAGTCAATGGAGACAGACAGCTATGTCTAAAAGATGATTCATATCATCTTAAGTAGAAGCTAAAAACGCATGGAGTGTTATGTTCTGGATTATTTATTTCTTACCCCTGGTTTTGGAGTCCGTATACTAAGCTTATCTAGAATGCAAATGTCTAAGGATATTTGATATTAATTCAAAGAATGTAAACAAAACTTCTGCAAGAAATTCTGTTTTCCAGTACAGTTTAATACTAACCAAGTCCATTTAAAATTAATATATTAAAATGAAGCATATCTGTCAGTGTTCAAATCTTTCAATAGATAATGTGGAAATAAAAGATGTAGGGCAAAACTAGAGTTAAATGTTGCAACTCTTGTGCTGGAGACATTTCGATTTCATCCAGCTCTAAAAATGGAACTTCATATAAGTCCACAATACAGGAATATAAATAATTACACATAGGTAACTATACTGTGGGAGTTTAATAAACTCTAATTTGTTAAGTAAATATAGTTAAGTCTAATAAAATCAGATGTGCATTTATTAGAATATTCTGTGAGACTATTAATGAATTTTTTATTAAAACCACATTTTTGTTGAGGTATTTAAGGCAGAAAATAGGTTTTAACACTTTAGCGTGTAGCAGGATAACTAGCTTTAAATTTGTTTTTAATTCATTATTGTGATTAAATGTTACATGATCATGTTCTAAGTCAAGTAAACAAAAAGACCATGAGTGTGATTAATACCCACTACCAATGAATAAAGGATCAAAAGTCACAAGTATTTACTTTTTGTGTGAGCATTACTCAATATATAATGACACCTTACAGAATCATTCCAATTTGTATTACTTTTTAATTGAATAATCTTGATCAGCATTTCATTAAAAAATATTCATTTTAAACACACATCTGTTCAATATTCAGTCTCAGAAACATTGTTTTGCTAAACCTTTGAAAAAAAACCCCTACACTGTCAGGTTTAGTAGCTGATACTACTAAAGCCAGTGTTTGTTTGATAGTTACTTCTGATGTCTTTAATAATTTAACCTAATTTCTGTATAAATATGGGAGACCAGACTTTTTAAAATCCCATAAATTATCTTAGAAGTCACTCCCCAGTTAAGTTTGCTAGCAATATTCCTCTGAAGAGAATGAATATAAATCTAGTCTTAATGCTGAATTTGAAAGGAAACCTCATTCCGAAGGCAAACTCAGCATGGTAATAGTGTGTATAATACAATGTCGTTTGTTTCATGTAGTTTCATGAGGTGACTTCATTCAGCAATTGGCTTGAAAATAAGAACCTTTTAATTTATTCTGTTGCCCAACATAGTTTTAGAAACATATAGAGTGTAAAACTAGTGTGATACCAGAACTTTGCTATTTTTATTCAAATCATGGGTAGTTATATTTTCTGAGTAACATATTTTCAACTTTGAGAATCCTTATACCAATTGCATAAGTATTTTAAAAATTTAAAAGAGTGAAAATAGGATTCCTGTTATCAAAGTAAAGATTCCCATAAATAAAATATAGAACACCAAACTGATTTTTTGTACAAAATAAAATATATAGGTACAACAAAGTGAAGTGCTGGATCCAATCCTTGGGTTGCAATGATCCCATGAAGCACTACAGGCTGGCGAAAGAGTGGCTGGAAAGCTGGCAGAAAAGGACATGGTGGTGCTGGTTGACATCAGTGAATGTGAGCCAGCAGTGGGCCCAAGATGGCTAAGAAGCCGGTGTCATCCTGGCCTGCATCAGGAATAGTGTGGCCAGCACGACTAGGGCAATGATTGTCCCCCTGTACTTGGCACTGGTGAGGCTGCACCTCAAATCCTGCGTTCAGTTCTGGCCTCCTCTCAGCAAGAAAGAGGTTGAGGTGGTGGAGCACGTCCAGAGAAGGGCAAGGGAGCTGGTGAAGGGTCTGGAGCACAAGTCTGATGAGGAGCAGCTGAGAGAGCTGGGGTTGTTTAGTCTAGAGAAAAGGAGGCTCAGTGGGGATCTTACTTCTCTCTATACTTAGCTGAAAGAGGATTGTTATAAGGTTGGGGCTGATCTCTTCTCCAGCTAACAAGTAATAGGACAAGAAGTAATGGCCTCAAGTTGTGCCATAGGAGGTTTAGATTGGATATTAGGATAAAATTCTTCACTGGTAGGGTGGTCAGGCATCAGAGCAGGCAGACCAGGGAAGTGGTGGAATCATCATCCCTAGAAGTGTTCAAAGTTTTTCTGGATGTGGCACTTGAGGACATGGTTTAGTGGAGAACATTATGGTGCTGGGTGAATGGTTGGAGCTGATGATCCTAGAGCTCTTTTCCAACCTTAACAATTCTATGATTCTGATGTTTGTTTTATGTTAACCCACTTTTTCATGGTGAAAAGACAGAGGTCCATTTGGCATCATCTGTATCTTCTTATCTCTCATTGGAAAGTGTTGTAACCAGAAATGTTGTGCCTACAGCATTGTTTTTAAAACTATTTTCTTAAGAGAAATTCTAAGCTTTCAATTTGGGTATGTGCTTAGACTTTGTCATTTGTGCTAAAAAATGTATTTTAGACTAATATCATGTACTACTGAAATCTTAGTTGGAAGTAAAGTATGTTCCTTCTTCCTCTGGTGTGAATCTGAAATTTGAAAGTTGTAAGTGGAAAGCCACATATTTTTTAGAAATTTCTGAGAGCTGTTGTTTTGGAAAACTGGAAATCAGTTGAAGTATTATTGGCATATTAAAAGCTCTAACAGGAAAAACAAAATGGTAATTTAAAAAAATTATTAGATCTTTAGTCATTTCAGAACATAATCCAAAGTGGAAAAAATTGGTGTTTTTCTTCTCAACGGTAGGTAAATTTTATGTTTTATTGAGACATCTTCATAGAAATTTTTCTTACAAGAGGAGAGAAACAAAACAATTTGAAATTGTAAGGTTTGTAATTAATATTAGAGATCAGTTACATATCCTTAGGCACCAACATTGTACACAAGCTTGTCTTCCTAATTTTATTTCAGATTCAGAAGGCAGAAATGGACACTTATCAGGCAAAATTAATCTGAAACATTTTAGACATCTCCATTAAGGCAAGATTAATTATGTCCTGAAAATATACCATCTCATTTATTTTGTTAACCATTAAAGCAGCACAGGGATTTTAACTCAGATGTATCTGACTGAGTAATTTCTCCTCCTTTACATCAATATAATATTCTGTCATATCTGTGACTGGCTTAGCAACAGCACAGCCAACTACCTCACAGCTAAAGGAGGTCACTTTTATGGCTTCTGTTTCCAGAGAAACTAAGGAGCAATACATCAATTCTCTCATCAAGATCAAGATCTTCATCAATTTTTAGTAGCTAAACTGATGATTCAGCCATTGACTGAATTCACTGAATCACAATCATTCATGGACTAGTAAAATGAAAATGCTTGATAAGCCAGGATGCTAATATGCTGCTAAATTTTCTGGATTCATTTCCCAAGTGTGTGCAATTTGAGTTCGTTAAGATTGAGGTAGCTTCTTTTGCTTTCAAAGTACTGAAAGTTACCTTGAGCTTTATGCCTTGAATTTTGAAATTGTCCTCAATTCAGCCCACTAGATGGACCTGCATTATCTACTTTCCTGTATTATAATGTCTTCCTAGAAACAGCATCCCTCATCGGGAAGAAACACTTAATTTAATCATGAGGTTTCTAGGTTCATTCCCATAAATAATGGCATTGTTCTTATTTTTACATTATCTTGCAAAAACCACTGAGATGCACCACAAACATCTATTGATTTCTAATGGTGGGAGAAGGTGTTCTATGGCAGGTAGGCCATAAAGATTTAAGGACAGAGATGTTGTATTGCAAAGCTGCCATTTCCAGTGATGCTGTAATGTACTACTACCTCAGAGCTGCTGGATTTCTCCTCTAAGTCAAGCCTAATATTTTAGTTTAATGCTAATTCACATGAATTCTCTTCTAATTGCTGGCAGTCTCATTGCTGGTTTCTCTCTGGAATGGAATATCACTGTGATGAACCCTTTAGGGGGACGTCTTTCTGAGGAGTTGATATCTTAATTATAAACATGGTGAAGTAAATCACTGATACACAAAAAAAATACTTTCAGATTTGCTTTTCTTAATGTAACTGGAAGTAAATTCCAGGTTTTATGACATTTCTAAGCTGGTCCTCAGAGAAAGATACTATGCACAGGCTGCTAGGAGAAAGGGTGGGGCAGGGGGCACGCATCGTTGATTGCTCTCAGAGGAGTGGCATCATGTTTTCTATATTACTTTCTAAATAACTAAAACCCTACTTGTTTTTAGCAAATTGATAGTCATTTAAAAAGACTTGTCAAGGGGACAGTCAGAGCAGAAAACCCATCAGCAGAGGAAGGTTTTAGCATACATCTTCATCTACTGTCATCCTTCTACTTAGTTTGCCAAGGAGCCAGAATAGCTGGACAAGAATAAGCGTAATGCCCTCCAGGGTTGTCTTTGGAGCTCTCAGCCCATAAAAAGGCATCTTATTGGACAGAGATTTATGGAGCAATCTTAAGTTGCATAATTAGTAAGAAATAGAATTAAAAAGCTAAGACCTCAGTATCAGAATCACAATGGAAAAATAAACTAAAATTTGAAGTTCTTTTCATTCATAAGCAGCCATTTTATTTTTTTTCTCTGTAACATATAAAATCAGAAAATTGTGTGCTATCAATTTCATTTTGATTTTAAGTATTGATCATGCAAATGCAAACTTTTATGTATTAGCAAATTATTAGCTTATATGCACAATGGACAGAATTAAGCACTTCTTTGTCTGAAATTTGAGGCATTTTGCTTTGTACTGAAATGTTCTAGAGATGCTTGCTTCTTTGACTGACGCTGTGGGGAAAATTTTTTGTCTAGTCAAGGTGAAAATCTTTAAATTTCATCAGCTGAATCTAACCTTTAATCATTGTGTCTTGATATTTTTATAAAGCAAGTTAAAGGGACAGATATTACTATATTGTTAGTTTATAAAGCTTATGATTGTTTTGAACTAAAGGCATATTGCATTAATGTAGAGCTTTGCTAAATTTTAAAAAGTAGTTTTAATTGACTTAATTATGTTGATTAGTCTCAATTTTATCTTAAAAGGTGTTTTATTAAGTTTCACAAATATAAAACCAAGCCGTGCAATATCAAATGCAGGCAGATAAAAATTCTGATCAGAAGGATGAACAAAACTTTCCAGAAACATTGACAAAAGATATGAAACTACCAATCAGAAACTCAGGTCAATATTCAGAAAAGATGCCTTAATCAGTATATCTACAAATGAAACAATATAGAAGTAGAATAGTTAAACAATAAAAAAATAAAATGCTTTCATGAGGAATTACTATATTTTATAATTATTATAATCGAAGTAAAATAAAAAGATTAATTTAATAACAAAATTTTTTTATTATGTAATGTTTGTTACAGGCAATCTTACATATACAAACTTTACATAAATAAAACCTTTTATGAATCCATGGTTTTGGTTCTATGTATAGACCATTGGCTAAGCCATAGTTGTTCGGGGGTTTTTTAAGTGTTTGCTGGTATTGCAATGTCTTTTGAAAAAGAAATGGAACTATTAGATTTATTAGAAAACATGTAATCAGATTTTCTCAGATATCTCTGGTTTTTGTTCATTATGGGACTGATCCAATTTCTTTGGCAGTCATCAGCAAAATTCCCCTTGACTGCAAGATGGAAATGAGAGAAGGCTTAATAAGTGAACATAATCTGTTACTCTCTCTTGAATATAGCAGTTGTATTTTAATAGTATAATTTCCTATTATACAATATTGTATTAGTTTAGTTATTTATTGTATTTGAAAAACTCAACAAATAATTCTAAATGCAAACATATTTAGTAACAAAAAGTAAAATTCTGTAGAATCTGTAAACTCTTGTGTTGTGGAAAAAAATCTCTTCAGCAAACAACTTTGTATATTGTATAAAGTGGAGGCAATTACAGTTAATTTTATTAAAATGTTAAGTAGAACAGAGAGAGAAAAAGATAGGTACACAAAAAAAGAGCTACACAATAGACTGCTCAGATTCTTGTTATCCTGAGCTGCTTCTCTAAAGCTGTTTGTTACTAGACTACATCTTATTTTGACACATAATCCTCTTAAGAATTGATCCCCCCTTGTAAATGCAGCTCACTTCAGAATGTAAGCAAATTGGTTTGCAAGGATTGATTGATAAAGGGAAGTACACATTCATCATGCACCATAGTTGCCTGTAATAGAAATGTGAAAGGATGACATTTTCCTCTATCTACCCCTTCCTTGAACTAGTCAAATATTGGTCTGGTTTAGCAAATAGGAATTGTATTACAGTAGCAAAGCAAAATAAAATAAAAAAAGAAACATTAATTTAGAGGTTCATTTGGAGCTTGACCCAAAATAAGCACTGTCTTATTAAGAGAATATTACTTAGGTAAACCTTAAGCAACACCTTACTTATCTTCTTATTCCTAAACAACACTTGTGAAGCTTTACAGTCTTTCAGATCAAATACTGCATTTTGTTATGTGCAGCCTGTGAAAGTTCTACTTTTTGAGAGATTACTGTTTCTCATAGCAATTCCCTAACACTTTCATTCTTGACTCTCCAGAAAGTAAGGACTGAATTAATCTGCAGGTTCACTGCAATGATTACTATTTGTAGTATTCTTATGCAGTAGAAATCCCAGATACAATATGATATTTTTATTCTCTGGTCATATAGTGCAAGAAATAATATGAAATAATTCAGCTAAAAAAAAAAGTTAAAATAATAAACATGTTCTATTACAATATTTTTTTCATAAGGTATATTTTTTCTCATTCTTCACAGACCTGAATGCTCATCAGGTAAGTAAAAGTAGAGTAGGTAGAGTAAGCTGGGCAAGCACAGCATGTCTGGGCATCTTCAGTGTGCAAAGTTGGAGCAAAAAGTATAAGGTCCAAGCTCAGCAGGAGATCAGCTGCTACAGAGCTCAGCATCTTCTGGGACCAAGTGACAGCTGCTTTCCTGCAGACAATAATCTGCTTTATGCGAGACAAGAATCTTTATTAGAAGTAGTAAAAGAGGAAGGATTTATGACAGCTTTTCAAACATGTAAGAGTCTCCCTAACGTAACATCATTTGAACAAAGAAAATCTCACACTGAAAGGTAGGGATTTTGGGCTGCTGTTGAGCTGTGAAATCAGTGTTAGAGGACAGTATCAATCATATCTCCTTGCAGAAAGTTGTGGATTGCATCTCCCAGCAAATGCTGGTGTCAAAGGTGGCTGAGCAGTACTGAGAACCCTGGAAGACTCCCAGGATCTCACACCTCTTGGCTTATTCTCTTTTTAAAAGTAACACCCAAGCACTTATCAGTACTCTCTCATTTCTTCTTTATAGTGTCTTGGAACAGAGTAGTGTTACAGATTGCATAAAAAAAATGAATAGTATTTATTTGATAGTTGAAAGGCTGAGACCCTGTGACTGACAAACTCAGTTTAGACACAACTTTTGCTGCTTGCAGACAATAGGTTTTGCTACAAGAAGTGTTTCACACATGCAAGATGCCAATATCAGATGACTGGCAGTTTTTTTCATCCCTGAAGATTGATGTCTTGTGCTCCTGTTGACTCTTTCAGGTTTGCTTGCAAGAAATTATTTTGGTCTCTTTAGTAATTCTGGATAAAATCCTTTCCTTAATAAAGAAGCTGTATGCTCTTTCTAACAAAAAAAACAAAAACGAAAACCAAAAAAAAACCCACAAAACCAAACAAAACACCAATAAACCAACAAAACAAAGCAAAACAAAACAAAACACCCAAAAAACCAAAAAAAAGAAACAAAAAACCCCAATAAAAATATTGCCATTTTAATGGGTTTTAACAGAAGCTGTGGTACTTCTGGCTATCATATACATGATCTACAGAGAGAGAGAGAGAGAGAAAAAGTACTAAAGCTGTATAATTTGTTTGACCTTATCATGTGTTCAAATGTGACATTCAAAGTCCTTGTTCAAATACAATACCTGCTTGTAAAATCATGCCTCAGAGAGTCTTTAGCAAAGGAACACATAAACCCATGATCTATACAAATATAGCAATTTGTACAGATATTTCTTAAAAATACAGAACTTTACAGAGGCTGGCAGTTAAAATCACATACAGAAATATTAGCCATACTGAAGTCACAGATTTTATTGCTATTTAGTTCACTAAATACTGCATTTTTTAATGCAGAGTAAGTGGGACATACAGGCACCACATATCACCTTTTCTTCACTACCATATCTCTTTGACTCTGGGTTATGAATCCCAGTCCTTTGCAGTTTCTTACATTTGTTTTGACTAAGTAGATGGGAATATGAAGGTAGTTACAATAAAAAAAAAAAAAAAGCTGGTTTATAAATAGAGGCTTTGAATGTAACTTGAACCAGAGATACATTATATGCTGTATCCATGGGTGACTGACTCTTGCATGGTACATTGGGTAGTGAGCTCTTTTTAAAGAAATGAGCCACAACTGCCTTGACCAATTGTATCATTTATATCTGTCCAGCTGGACTATATGTAAAAAGAATGCTTTTGCTGTTATAGAAATCCATCAACTTTGCACAGGCGCAAATGACAGGCCTGGAGAATCAGACCTTCTTTCTGAGAAGAAAGAGTTCTTGGAAGCTGCCCTATACAAGTAAGATTAAGAATAGCAAAGTCATAAAATCCCTCAGGTTTTTATGGGTAAAACATAGGTGTTTATGTCAAAGACACTGATACTCAAAAAATTATTCCTTTTTATATTTTTCTTTTTCCTTATGAGCCTTAGACTATCCTCCTAAACCCAAATTTTTCTAATACCAGTTCCTCCCAAAGTAAGATTTGTGGCCATTTTCCACTGTTATGTATCTGCCAGTACTGGAAATATCTTGGTCTTACCATCTTTGGAACTAACTTTCAAGCAGTTGACTCTGCTGCTAGGGCATCCCATAGCCTCCTCTTCCCCAGCACAAAAAATCCAGTGCCCTCAGTTTTTCCTCCTGAGCCATATGGTTATAAGCCTGATCATTTTGAGAGCTCTTCACTGAGTCTCTCCAATTTTCCAGGCCTCCTCTTCCAGGCCTTCTGAGAAGAAGAGCCTTTCATCTGTCTGCTAGCCACATTCTTACTGAAGCATCATGGGATGTATTTGCACTTACTGTGGTAAGAAGTTCATCCCGCTTGCAATGAGTGAATTGTTGGCTTATACTCAGCTTGGTGTCCACTGTAACCCCCAGGTCCTATTCAGCCACCAGTTCCTTAGACTGTATCAAGTCCTTACTGAAATGGTACAGAAGGGGGTCTGAGAACAAAACTCCTGATTACATTAAGCAAGACTTTTAGAGTAGTCCCTTCTTACCTACCCTAGTTTTTCCACCTCTGTTATGCTTTGTGTTTGTGCCTTAGTTCATAAACAAGGCCCTGCTTATTCAAGTAAGTTTTCTGCTTAAAGTCTTAGTCTTTGTCCGCACTGGGATGATTCATGGATGAGTTATTTTACTAAACATAGTGTTTTATTAAAAAAAAAAAAATCAATAAAATATCATCAACTTTCCTGGGCGGCTTTGTTCTTTATGGTTACTCTTCAGAGAGTAATCCTAATTAGAACTAGAAATTCCCTAAATAAGCCATATTCTTCTGTTGTGAAGCCCAGAATCCTAACTCCTCTGCTTCCTTTTCAAGACTTCCTTAAGATCCTGGGCTCAGTTGTCTCTCAGTTTCTGAAGTCCAGACTGATGTACGTGTTTTCATTCACCACCAGTTTAGGTGGCAGCAGGTCAAGAACAGCATTATGATCAGAAGGTCCTTCTTGCTTATGCACCACTATCACTACTGCTATATAGGCACTTTCAGAGTCAGATAAGGCTCTGTGACCAGGACAAATACAACAATGAATTCTAGAGAGCCTTGTACATAACACCTTTTCACATAATCATTTAATATCCTGAGCTGGAAAGGATCCAGGAATTCTTTAATTCCTGACTCCACACAGGGCAACTTAAAAGTAAAACTATCTATGTAAGAGCCTTATTCAAATGCTTCAGGAACACCAGCAGGCCTGGGACCATGACAACTTTCCAAGGGAGCTTGTTCCAGTTCTTGGCCGCCCTCTCAGGGAAGAACTTTTTCCTAATATCCAATCTGAACTTCCCCAGATGCAGCTTTAAGCCATTCCCTCACATTCTATTACTGGAAACCAGAGAGAAGAGATCAGCACTTCCCTCCCCCTCACTCTTCAGGAGAAAGCACTGACACAACTCCTCAGTCTCCTCTTCTCTAAGCTGAATATGCTTCTTAGGCAAGTAGTCTGGAACTGATCCCAATTTAATTCTTTCACAATATCCCTAGAATTGCTTCCTCCTGATCTTGACTCAGTGTGGATTTAGGACTAACTCTATATTGTGTATAGTCAAGGTAACGTGAGGGAAGGTCATTCCAAACTACAGTCCTCAGTACCAGGCAGCTCCCCCCAACCTCCATTTTTTTAGCAATAGACCTACATTTCTGATCTGGGACTCAGCTGCATGTCAAAGCTAAAAGAGTTTTGTCTGTGCAGTAGACAATGCAGTAACAGCCATAAATGACTCGTCACTTAATATTTACCTGTTGCTCAGAAATTGTAGGGTTATGTTTCGATGAGATCCTTGAAAGAGGAAATTAAACTTTTTGAGATGGTCTCAGACATAAAGAACACTTTATTAACTGAACATCACAGCAGTATTATGGTTTATAGATTTTTCAGATCAAGTGAAATAACCCATGCATGTTTAAAGCATGGAGAGAGGGATCTTGTATAATTTAAACATGTCCAGAACCTCTACTGTTCTGTACAAAACAACATCAAAATTACCTGAAGTACAGAGCTGGGCCTTGTAATAGATCTAAAGTGATATCCAAATGGTGAAAAAATGAAGAAGAGGGAGAGAAAACATGATCATCAGAGTTATCTTCTCTATTTTCAGTTTCACTGGTACTGCCTTTATGGGATCTTTCAGGGAAGAAAAAAAAGCTGTAACATTTTAAGGTTTCTAGGACATGGAATTTTTCATTGTTTTTACCATTGTATGTGACATCCAGATTTTTAATATTACAATGGGGATAAGATTGTTTTTTTAATTTAACAGTTTGGAGAATTTGGAAAATAGCAAACAGTATGTTGGGATGTTTAAATGTAATTTTTCCTGCAGTCTCTTAGCACAGAATTGTGTTCGCATTGCGTTAGTTGATGAAAAAAGCATGCAGATAGTGGAGTCTTTTCTTGATGTGAGACATGCAATTCAAGGAGTAGTATTTCCTCAATCAAAGATAATTTGAAGGAAGGAAGGAAGGAAGGAAGGAAGGAAGGAAGGAAGGAAGGAAGGAAGGAAGGGAGGGAGGAAGGGAGGGAGGGAGGAAAAGAAAGAAAGAAAGAAAGAAAGAAAGAAAGAAAGAAAACAAAAAGCCTGATTCAAACAGTTAAAATATTGAGCTTTAAGGCACAAAATTGTGAGATTACTGATTGTGCTAGAGCATTGCTACAATATTATTACTACAAAAAAATTACTAGGATTAAGTTTTTCAAACAGCAAATGAAAATAAAACAAAACCACAATAATCCTTCATCTCCTTGGTATCAGTTACTGAAGAGCGCTAAGTTTTAAATTTATCTACCACATATGAGCAGAATGAAACATTTGTTTGCAGTCAATTTTTGTAAGAAAAGATGTTCTGAAGAACTGTAAAGCCTAAAACACAGTCAAATTTTGTAAGAAAGGATATTTCTGAAAACCTATAAAATGCTTATATTATCCAGCATTTTTTGATGTCAGCAACTCTTTGCAGCAGGTGCATTTTGATTATTTCCTTTGCAAGCTTACTGAGAGAGGTTCAAAAATATATGCAGTTTTGTAAAAGCTGGTCCTTACAAGCATAATACATGAGAAACAGCTGACAGGATATATTGACCAAGAGTACACATATACCTATATGTGACACTTTGCTTTTTTCAATAGAACATATTTAATAAACCATATTTTCTTATCGATATCATTCTAAACTTTTGGAGCTAAGAACACCAGATAACAATGTAACTACTTTTATTTGAGGTCAAAACAAGCACTCTCTTCTTTAACAGATGGTGAGCTGAGAGAGAAACTTCAAAGAAGCTTTCTATCTACAAATGCCTAAAGTTCACCTGTCATACGATCATTATCTACGTTAAAAAACCAAAGCAAAACCCCAAACCCAACAAACCTCGTCCTTGCTTTCACGTGATTATTTTATGTCACAGACATTTTGTTAAACCTGGAAAAATTCCAAAAGAAAAAATAAATTTATCTAGATAGTCAAGGAAACACCTGTGCTAAGATGTCTAATTCGTGAGATGAAGCCTACTCAGTCTCAGTACAGCTTTATATCAATATTAATGGAGCATCTGAAAACCATCACAGAACCTCAACATGTACTTATGGCCTGTTATTTTACTGAACAAAATTATTTTTGTCTATACTCATGGCTTTGACAAAGATTTTTGCTTCTGTTTCACCTGTTTTCATTAGCAACTACTTCAAAAACTGCTATCAGAACTATAAAAAACCAGAAAACAAACATGAGGTAACAACATCAAATGTTAAATATGGTTTAAATATTAACAGTATATTTTTTTTTCCTTCAGTTGTGTACTCTAATAATCTTTTGACATAAAGTATGAACTGTTCCTGGCTTTATTTTAAAATGTATTAAAAATGGAAAAAAATACTATTTTTGAAGAAAAAAAAAAATAAGCAAGATAGCGTGGAGCCATTGTTGCTGCTGTAAATTGCAGTCCCGTTTTCCAAAAGAAAAAAGAAGAAAAGTTGATAAAAAAAGAAGAAACACAAAGCTTAAACTGTAGTACTTCTTGCTAGTCATGACATTTAACTGGCAATTGTTTTGTCAGAGGAGTACATACACACAGAGACGCCCACAGTCACGCACACACAGTGTCTCTCTTGTGAGTCTAGAAAAAACCAACCAAACCTGTAGAAGCATCAAGCTGTGTAAAACATTACTTTTTAGCTGCTTCTCTCCTCAGCAGTTCTCAGCAGTGTGTCAGAGAATACTCTCATTAGCTGAGCTGGAGAGTTATTAAACCCAAATTAAAAAGAAGAGGAAGATGGCAGCAGAGAAACAAAACACACACAAGAGAGGAAACCCAGCTTTCTTTCTTTATCCTTCAGAAATTTACCTGAGTACTCGGTGTGTGAACAGGCAATTTGTATTTTAAATGCTGTGTTGTACACCTGAGGTAAGATACTGTGAATCTGGGGTAGGGCACACAGGCTGCATATTCTGAGCGAAGTTAAGGATTCAGCTGACATTTCTGGGTGTCATCTGGATTCACATCTCGGATTCCTTTTGGTTAGGTTGTTGCTCAGGCTCTTGATTATTGACCTTATTGGTGCTATGTTGCATCTTTGAACATTTTAGGGGATTTGAAGATATAGGTGATATTCAGCTGAAGTAGTTCTGTTCAGTTCTTTCCTTCCAAGCTAAGTTACAGTTTCTAGACAATTGTAATCAGTAGATGCTGTATTGAATCATGCAGTTAGAATTAATTTTCAATGCAACATATTGCACTAATTTATGTTAATTTCCCAATTTTTTTGTTTATAAATTATTATATCTCCTTGGATTAAAAAGATGGAGAGGCCATTATAATAATGGCTAACATTGACATTAAGCCTTGGTATCATGAAATTAACAGTGTTTTGTTAGTTGATAGTGCCGCAGCAGGTAAAGTAGTGGCAGCATATTAGTGTAATTTTGTGATATATCTGAACTTCAAATAATGGCAAAGCTTTCCGTACCAGGAACAGTCCTTAAGAGGGAACTGGGATGTACTGATTCATGATAACTGACAATATGCATCCTAAGTAGGCTTGAAATGTCACTATTTTTCACCTTGGTGTGAGAAACATTTCCTTTTTGTAGGAGATTTGTCTATCCAACAATCAGAAAACAAAAAGTGACTCATCAGATGGTGGATTAACTGGAAGAAGGATCATTCTGTTCAGAATTAGATGTCAGGATTAGTTGCTGTTTGTTCTGTGATTGCAGCAGAGATAGAAAGCACTACATTTTATTTTAGTAGGAAAAAGGCTTGGCAGGATTTATTGTTTAATATTTTGCATAAAACTGCGAGTCATCTTCTACAGCAATACTATGACTGGAGTCAGAGCATTTGTCTGTGCATTTGTTAGATTTAACAAGGTAAATGTTGCGAGGATGAGGCACTTTTGAAGGAAATCCTTAAATATGCAAACATTAGCTTTGGAGATCTAATTTCTTATTATAGAAATGCCACTCCATTAGGGAAGAGAAAGCGGAAGAACTGAAAACTATGAGGTCTTGTTTCAATGCAGAGTGAAAAACAACTTCCAGAGTAATCAAAAACTTTAAAGATTCAGTGATTTTTTCATGATAGAAAAGTTAACCTCAGCAATTTCCATATTTCATTCCATCTTTTAAACAAGCTTTCTAACTTGGTAGATTAAACATTTGGTTCTCCATCACTTGTTCGGTGTTATGTACATTTAAACAGCATCATTGCACTGTACAGAAATTACTGGTTTATGACAGGGAAGCAATTTCTTTGTGTCTAACGCACACAGAAAAAGTTGGGGGGGTGGTGCAAAAAACTGTAAGGTACATCAAAAACTTGCAAATGGAAAGTTCCTTTTATATTTTCAAAAACCTGTCACTTCTCATGTGTCCAATTAATGTCTTCTAATCTTAATTCAGTTGTTTGGGTTTTTTAATTAATAAAGCCAAAACCAAAAGGGTGGACTTTCTTCAACATATTTCAATCTTTTTGGTCCAGGCAATATTATCTATTCCTCTTTGGGTCCTCAGCAGACTTTAACACACTTTGGCAAAATAGAAGTTTGAGGTCATGTATATGATGAGACAACAGCTTTCATTAATAAATAAATTATAATAGTTATTGTGTGCATGCAATTAACCGTGCATAATTGTACAGTTTATTTTAAAAATTGGTTGTTCATAGTAAATAGTGATTTTGTATACTATAGTTTTTCATAGCCTTTGCAAATGATGTTCAGATTGGGGTATGATGAAAAACAAATCTTCTGAACCCTACTGCCAACTTATTTACATGATAGATGAGATTATGTAGGAGGCCAAAAGAATACTATATTCTATCACAGTGTATTTTAAGGACATTTTTGTCCATCTGTTGGTTTTTGTTTCCTTAATACTTTTATTCATATTTGTCCATTTTGTTTTCACTATCTTTGGGGCACTGTAAAAGATAAAATTTCTTCAGCGTTTGAGTTGTTATTACCTTCATGACATTTAAATCTTTCCTATATGCTATAAGTAGTAGTCATGAGATAGGATAAATTGATTTTGAAGTTTAATCAATAATACTATAAAATACTTTATTTTGAAAGGTTTATCATGTCTAATAATTATTTCATTTTTAACTTCTGTTTCATTTTTCAGAAGTCAGAAACAAGTTGTGGGGATATCCCTGCTTATATGTAAAATGGTACAGATTGATTCAGTTTGATTGGAAAAATCATGTGCAACAAGTAAATATTATGTGTCCATTGTTACTATTTAAAGTATCATTCCTCTATTTAATTTTTTTAATCTGTATAATTGCTAAAATAATGGTCCTTTAAATTCATCTAATATTTTCCAGTAATTCCAGTATTAAACAGGGTCCAGAAAGTTATTAGACAAATTCTGTTAAAAATATTTTCTTCATTTATTCACGGTATTTTTACTGTGCTTTTTCTTCTTTTTCTAATATCAAATTTCACTAAAAGAAAACAGAAATGAAATAATATAGGTATTGCCAGGAGTGTACTCAAATACACCTTAAAAAAATACTTGAAGTTTGTTAATTCTATTATTTTGATGTTCTAATGCTTTCCATAAGTGAATTGCCATTAACATCACATATTAGAAATCCATTATGAATAAATATTACCAAGAGCAAATACATTTACTTTGCAGAGAAAACAAATAGGGAAATAATTATATAAAGCAAATTTCAACAATTTAGTACCGTGAAAAATATAATATTAAGAGAAATAGCCCATTAAAAGTTTAAGAGCAAAGGCAGGATTTATACAGAATCAGATCTTTTTTGTTATGATAACTCAGCATTTCAGAATAGATGTATTTTCTTACATTTGATATTCAGGTAAATAAATAGACATCTCAGACACAGAAATCATAAATGTCAAGAGAAATATTAATTTTAAAAAATTGAGATTTTCTATCCTTCTTAGTTCTTCAAAGAGAGAATCTTTTAAAGAGAGAAAAATTCCTTCTTTCATCATAAAATGTTTAAAATTTTGTCTTCTGATATAGTAATGAAAGAGAATAACTAGAGCTACATTATCATCACTGTTAACTGGAACACCAGGTAATTTGATTTGTTTCCTTCATGTGTATTTCCTCTACCAGGTTTTAATTAATAGTTCATTAAACTCGAGAATAATTCTGGGTTTAGTAGTTGGGGAACTTAACAAAAATTAACCTAATAAAAGAGAACTTTGGCTAGATACCACTTTTTAAAATCTAAACGAGATTATAACATATAGATAAATGCCATTTCTTCTCAAGGATAAGCCAAAATTTAGACTTGTGTGCAAATTTGAGATTTGTTTGATATTATCATACTTTTTTACATTTTCTTGTTTTTCTGAAAAGGAGGAAAGGGGCAGAAATATTGCATGGTTTAGTGATCTATTTCTCATCAGTATCACTTCTTAATGCATAAAGAGGTAAGCCATTTAATAGGTCATTCTTTGCCCTATGTAGACCTATGCATTTGCATTTCATTTTTACCCTGTTAGTTCCTTCACAATCATATGGACTCAGTTCTTAAGAGTAGCACTATAAATCCTCTGACGGAATTATTAATATAGAACATTTAGTAAAAAAAACAAAAGAAAAAAGGTCTGAAATAATTTTAAACAAATTTCTCTGGTATTTAAAGGCAGGTCTGAAGATTTTTACCCACATTAGAACATTATCCAAACGGAGACATCTGTTGTGCTCTGGATGAGTGGAGAATTAGAGAACTAAAACAGGTTATCTTGGTGGTTGGGCTTCATGGGCACTGATTATTAGGTGGTATCACGGGGTTTGTATTGGGCTGAATCACTTGCCTTGTCAGAAGAGCATGAGGGATCAGATTGTTCAGGTTGGAGAAGAGATGGCTGTAGGGGAGAACCAAACATCAGATCCCCAGTGCCTGCAAGGAGGTGGATCCAGGCTCTCCATAACTCTGTGTGGTGAGAGGACAAAGGATAATGGACATATGTTGGAAAACAAAACATTCAGGTTGGGTACGATGAAGAGAATATTCCCAACAGGATAGCAAAGTGATGAAGAAATTTGCTGTAAAAGATTCTAAAAGCAATGGTGATTTTTAAGATCTGACTGGATGTAGCATGAACAGAACTGAGCAGATTGGACCAACTAGCTCTGACTTCAGCACATCCCTTGCAGCAAGATAGATTGGAGACTTCATGAGATCCTTTCCCAGTTGAATTATCCTACGGTCATATGGCTCTATATCCAAATACAGATCAGAGGCGTCATGATAACAGCAAAAAAAAAAAAAAAAACAAGGAAATCTCACTAAAGATGAAAAGATGACAAGGTATATTTGTATGAAACTATCTCTTAAAGTATTATCTATTTATTTTAGAACTTCTCTGTAAGATTTTATAGCACTGTATTGCAGCTATATAGCTGGAAGTATTGACAGGGAAAGATTTTTTTTGAGTGAACTAAACATATATCAACTTGGAGAAAAAACAAATGCATCTTTGGTGGACTAACATTTGTGCATAGTTTCAAAAGATTAAATTAAGCATAGGACTACAACATTTAGACAATTTTTATGCTCGACATTGCCCTTGCTTGCTCATTTTCCCTTAAAAGGAAAACAAATTAAGGTGTTTTGTTTGTTTTTTTGATTGCTTGATTTGTTGTGGTTTTTTCCCATGTTGCTAATAGTATGTTTAATGATAGTTCTGGTCTGACAAAGCTTCCTGGAAAGAAGCCTGGGTTTAGGGGGGTTGGGGTTTTTGTTTGCTTGTGCTGTATTGTTTTGGGTTTGGCTTGAGTTTGTTTTGAGGGTTGTTTGTTTTTTTTGGCTAATGAAAGCAAATTAAATTACATGCATCAAGTTTAAAATATTGTATTAATTGTACTCTAACCACAACTGGCATGCTGCAGCTACGGAAACATAGAATTACCTTGTTCAATATTTTGTAAATGGTACTGTGAATCTGCAAAGAATCGTTGTTTAAAATTTGCATAAATGTCCTACATTTACAAAATTACTGAGAAATTTTATTGTGGCAAAATTGTGCCATTTCCTCCTTTCTATTATCACACTAATGTACATACTCTATTCATGACAGAATTTTCTCTCAATAACATTATATTTAGAGCCAGGAATTGACTTCTCCATATAATTTATTTTTATTGAATGGCTCTGTAAAAAGAGTCTTTGTTTTCCCCTCAGCTAGAGGTATTTATGATAGTGAATATTCCCTTCTATCTAACACACTTTTGTCTTTTGCATGGAACAAGACATTATAATTCCAATTTTCAATCTGTCAAATTTATTTTGAAGTGCTAAGAAATTTTAAATTCTCACACTTGAATTTCCATTATTGTTTTTAATAAGGCAGGCCAAGTGTGATAATTTGCAATACTGTATTTCTCATGGTTGCTAGTAACAAACATCTGACTGAAAGTAGTTGAATTTTTATTTTTTCCTTTAGACTCAAGGGCATTCTTTGTTTTATTTAATATTATCTATTTTGTTTCTAAGTGGCAATCAAGAATATGAAATCTTTCTAAACATCAGTAATTGCTGTATGACAGTTTCGATTGCACCAAGCTTACTGTACATCAATTTTTCCTATTATGATGTGAAAATTCCCAACCATTTTTTTTCTTTTGGCTTTTATCTAAGCCTAATTAAGCACTTCACAGGGAGAGAGAGCACTCTGCTTGTCATCTTCTTTATGGTCAAGTGCAGCTGATCTCAATAAACTATGTTTATTTCTTCTCCCAAAAACTCTTCTAAATAGCTTCTGTGGTGGACACATATTAATGAATTTAGCTCATTTCTTAGTTATATAAAGACAGAGGAATGCAAGAAAATATCAAAATATTTGGTCATAAATAGGAAATAATTATTCATACTTTTAGACTGATATAATTCCTTCCTGGTAGCTGGCCTTTTAAAGAACTACTTTAGATACAAATTGCTAATAAAAATCTCTTCTGAATTTCCTGGGAGAGTAAATCAGGGTTGTTTTTAGCTTAATTTTTGCAAATATTGTGATGACTTCTGATAGCTGCAAGGCTGGGAGTTTCTGCATGAGACTATTATCTCTCAATTTCTCTTTCATGTCCTGGAGTGATGCAGGGACTTGCGCCCTTTTTTCCTACCACTCCTTCAACCAAAATAGTGGTCCTCATAGATATAATATGAAGGCTGTAGCAAGTCCACATGGTATTGCTGAGGATTGTAAAGGACCAACCTTCTCCACTTATGAAGAGAGACTGTGATATGAAGATGTAGACAGAATGTTCCAGTCAAGTAAACCTCAGCTCATTACTGTAGGAATAAATGAGATTCTGTGTCTGATAGTGGTCATGGATGTTGAATATCTGTGGCTGGATTCTTCTGTGACACATGGGATATACTTCCTGTCAGACAATATAATCCTGTCATATCAGCCTGGACTGCCAGGTAAATGAAATGGCTCGGTCTTGTTCCTGTGCTATGGTGTAAAGAGGATATTTACCTGTTAAAGAGCATCCAGTGAAAGGCAACAAAGATGGTGAAGGGCCTTGAGGGGAAGCTGTATGAGGAGTGGCTGAGGTCACTTGGTCTGTTCAGCCTGGAGAAGAGGAGGCAGTGAGGACCTCATTGTGGTCTACAACTTCCTCTTGAGGGGAAGAGGAAGGGCAGGCGCTGATTTCTTCTCCCTGGTGACCAGTGACAGAACCCAGGGGAACAGTGTGAAGCTGAGTCAGGGGAGGTTTAGGTTAGATATTAGGAAAAAGTTTTTCACCCAGAGGACGGTTGGGCACTGGAACCTGTTCCTCAGGGAAATGGTCCCAGCACCAGTCTGACACTGTTCAGACAATGGTCTCAGGCACATGGTGGAATTTTTGGAGCCAGATGTTGGCCTCAATAATCCTTGTGGGTCCCTTCCAGCACAGCACATTTTATAATTCTATTCACATGAAAGAGAAAATTTTCACAAATTGTGCTGAAAATAGTTTACAAAAGACAGATTAGAGTGTTTGATAACTGATGTCGTGTAAAGCACTAAAAGTTACTTTTCAGCATTTTGAAAACAAAAGATAGAGCTGTAGGCAGAGAGAGAGAGTGCCTAAGGGAGAGAGAGCAAGAGAAAAGGAAAACTTTCCTCATCAGCCAGCTGCTAATAGAAGTGATGGGGTTTCCAGGTGAACATCCTCCCCTGAGCTTCTTCTCCATTGCATCAGATCATCCTTCAAAACGTTTTTTTTTATATAGTAACTATATCACCTTCATCAGAAACTAGTCAGACTATCTGTGCTTGTTTTTGCTTATGATCTGCCAGTATTACTTGCAGCATGTGTTGAACAGGGACATATGATACTTGCTGCTTGTTGTTAAACTTTCTTCATATCTATTACTTGGTCCCTTAAAGTGAAATAAAAGTTATTACAAAAAAATTAGGAAAAGGGCAGAAATGCTGGCAAATTAAGAAGAGCTATCAATGCGCTATACATGCAATGATTTTTCTTAAGAAAATTCTTCAGCAGTGTAGGTTTGACTGAGACTATAAACCTTTTTTCTCTTTTTTTTTCCCTTTAAAAGAAAGCAGTATTTCCTGTAAAATACGCTGAATGCAAACACCTAGTAAAAAAATGCAAATGCTGTTGAGATAATTATGATTTTAAATTTAAACTTCAAAGTAACATTATGAAAAACAGACCTTTCTGTCCTGTAGCTGGGTGAGACTACTGCTCTTATTAATAGCAAGACCCAAATCATTTACTTCTAGGAAAAATCCCTACTAGATCCCAGTCTATGTATCTTAAAACATGTACACACATGTGGGATAGGTGAAACTTGAGGTCGCTCTGTGTTTTTGCAAAGAAAAGATACATTTGGAAATACATACTTTTTTATTAATTTGGTTTTTGATTCTTTGTTTGTTTTCTGTAAAGTACTTTTATTAGAAAATGTCAGGTCAACAAAATTGTATCTTATTTATGGGCTACCATCTGGCAAAATAAATAAAATCAGGTACCAGAATTTACCCCCAAAATTACTGTCTCCCTAACACTCAGCTAAATTCATTAATATGTGTCCACCACAGAAGCTATTTAGAAGAGTTTTTGGGAGAAGAAATACCTTGTATTGTCACAATTTATATTTATTCAAGCTCATCAGGCCTGGTGACAAATACTATTTTTTACCTATTACAAAAGTGAATTCTTCACACTAAATATGGAAGTACTTTCTTTAGCAATATGAATCTAAAAGTCTTAAATTCCCAGACAGGTGTTAAATCTGTGAAACCATTCATCAACTCTCTCAACTCATTCACTCTGGGTGATTGCCTATGTAAAGACATCCTATAAAGCATGTAAAATCATTTTATGAATTCAGGACTTTGTGTGTGGATGTGCATGTAAATCTTACAACATAAAAAAGACAAGTTATTTGGTGTCCATCCAAAACCTGTTATAGGAATGAGGTATTCTTATACTGGGAATCTTGTTGTCATCAATCAATGGCACAAATAGGAGAAAATATGTTCCTACTTGTCCCTTCAGATGACTTCTCTGACAATATTTTTAAAAATTTCTTCTAAAGTAGTATTTATCAATATAGGCAGAATAAACAATAAAAATGTTTAGTATTCTTTGACTTCCTTTTAATCACAATTTTAATCATAATCAAGGGGATTCTAAATCAAAGAATTTATTCTGTTCAGATAAATTCCATTGTAACAAGTATTCAGCTGTTTATCCATGGAAAAGAGACACTTGTTACCAATTTCTTCATGAGAATGTTTTACAGGATCTGGTCCAGACACGTTTAAAAAAGGGCAGATATGCCAAAGAAGCTACTAAGCTCCTTTAAGTTTCTTAAAACTGTCAGCTGGGCAGTGTAACACATCCAAGTGAACAGTACCACTGAGGGAATGCTTTGGTTTGAAATCAGCTTTGGTTTTTCTTTCAGCCATTAAGTACACAGTTTTACAATCTTTGATCTTCTGTCCAGCCATTGTGAGACCTTTGCATGTGGTGGTAGGTGGAGAAAGACTAAGGGGACAAATATGGTATTGTAAGAGAGAGGAAATAATGAGAATAATGAGGAAAGCAGGTGACTTGCAATGGAGATGATTTAACACAGAAAACTTTACTCCACTGAGAACAAGATTTCTGTATCTCATGTTATAGCTAATATTTTGTTGACTTGAACTTAGCAAATATTATTTATATATCCAGAAAGTTACTCAAAATGTTTTTCTGTAGAATATTTACAGATATAAATTATTTATTTTTGTTTAAATTATGTGATTTGTGAAAAAAGTGGAAGTTTCAGAAATTGCAGCATGCTTTTAAATAAACTGAAGCAGAATGTTAAGTAGATAGAAGATTTTATGAATTTCTAATGCAGGTGAGATTTAGGAAGTAAGATCTACAGCTGAAAGGTGCTTTAAGGTAAACAAATTCTGTGACATATTTTAAAATATTGCAGTCTAATATCTAGCTCTGGCTATGACATTCAGTTCATTACTCTATATAATTAAGAAGTAATGTTCTTACAGATGGAAATTAAAAAATTTTAAAAACCACACATTCATTTGAAAACTTGCTGTATTTGATATATACAATAGATTGGAATTTTTCTCAGACCTGTCCTCATTCCTCAAGTGAGATAAAAAGGCACATGTAATAACACAATATCCACCCAATTCATTGCACTGTAGTAGTTATATACCTTTTCATCTGAAAATCTCCTAAACACTTTCAACTATAGTAGTTTTCTAAAATGTTGTTCTATAGCAGTTTTCTAAAATGTTGTTATGAGAAGCCAACCAGTATTTTTATAATATTTGGGCTCAAAGTTCAGTGTAGAATTTGATAGGATAGTAAGCATGTAATGAAGAAGAACCTGACTGGAGTGAAAAATTTTAACTAGTATTTGGACAAAATTTCCCAGGTTCTGTTATGGATGAAATTCTGAAGTATTATGTTGATTTACACATCTGTTTAGCCTTATTTGTTTTGCAGTTGATACCGAAAAATAGCCATTTTTTTCACCTTTGTTCACAAAGTATTAATTCATGCATTGTTTTTGTCTTATGAAAGATATGGGGTTTGTTCAGTTCTTATACAAAAGCTTTGACACCTTTCTACATGTTATATAAAGCCTTGTCTTTAATTTAATTAATTTAATTAAAAGTACCAGTGTTTTAGCATTTGTTTTTATCCTGGAGAATCTGAGAATGTGACATGTAATATGGATTAGAGACACAAAATTATATCATTTACAGAAACATGGAAGAAAAACTTTAAAAGTAAAACTTTTCTTCAGTTGAGAATTTGGGGCTTTCTTCTACTGAAACTGCAGAAAGCGGTGAAATATCAAATTATATGAACTGTGATGTATTTCAGAAATGTTTGAAAGGGTATCCTGAATTAACAGGTTTACCACAACATAAAGAATGTATGCAGAAAAGGTGGATAAAGCTGTTTGACTACACTGTCATTTCTGCTGCAAATCTAATTTCTTCTGAAGTCTAAAGAACTCGATTGTGTTCATTTTATTTTTTTTTAATAGTTCCATGGTTTAGAATCCAATCTTATGAATATGTATAAAGTAGCACAAACTTGTCTGAATTTTCAGATAATTTTGCTGCATACAACACAGATTACAAGAAAATGGTATTAGGAGTGGCAGAGAGATGTAAAGATGTAGCTGTAGAGCTATTTATCCTAAGGATGGAGGAACAGCTACATAGGGTAAGTTTGCACAGGTTTGCTTTATAATAGAATGCTGAGCAAACAGTTTGAAAATTAAATTGTTTTGAAAAGTAAAAAAAAAAAAAAACCCAAACAAACTCATCTTCTAAAAAAAATCTCATCTTAAAAAAATTACTTGTCGCATTTTATTTATTAAAGAAAATAACTCTACAAGTTTATCAGTGGCAATATGGTTATTTTGAAGTTTTAACACACCATCTTTGTCCTGGCTTTTATTTTTGTCAAAATGATAACACGCGGACTTAAAATATTTGTATAAAAACATACACTAACCTTTTCCAGATACTGTGTTTTCTATGAATCCTTACAGTAATGCTGTGAACCAACATCAATTGAGACAATTAGAAATTGTAGTGACGTTAATTTTTTCTATATTTAATTTGGTATCAATTATCTGTAAATCATCATAAATCAACCAGCAGGAAGTAGAACTTCTCTTGCTACTTCGGATGCATCAGTCTGGAGATTAGCATTTCATCTGTTGAAATTAAAAATAGTATGTATGCCAATATGTTTCATTTATTGCCGTACTTCGGTAGCAAACTATGAACCACAATATGTTTCAATATTAAGGACAAAAAATACAATACTGTACACAGCTGCAGTTCTGCTGACAAATGATCAATGTAGAGTCACTCTCCAGGGTCAAAGATGTTATTTGAAGGTGATAATACAAACACCTAATAAATCATGTTATAAATAACAGAAAGAAATTCAAGTTAAAGTGCATTCAGAAAACTGAAGTAAAAGATTTGTCCCTCTTGAATTTAAGCTGCTGAAAATTTTAAGACAATAGAAAAAATAAAGCAAGGATAAAAAACAATGTTTGGAGCACCATTCAGGTGGCACTCTAGAAAATCTGAGAGGCAAAAAGTTGGCAGAACACAAGTTTCAATTTCCTCTCTATCAGTATGGCCAATATTCATAGAAGACTTAGACCATTGGTCCTCAAGAAAACAAAATTATTGTAAAAAAAATTAAATATTGTTTCAACAAGTGACTGATTTTGAAGATTTGTGGACACTGAGATTTCTACAATATTCTCTCCAAATTAAGAAGTACTGCTGGATTAGAAGGCAGAGTTAGTCCATTATGAAACTGTTGGTGCTTATCTCAGTCTCTAAATTGGATGCATTCCTTGATACAGCAATGTTTTTGCAATACAAACAGTACTGTGCTTTGCACAAGTCCAGGTAAATGACATCAGTGGCTCTTTCTTCATCTACCAACTCTCTAGCATTGTCATATGTTTTAGGTCACAATGTAAGATGTAACCGAAAGTATGTATTCTATCACCATCTGTTAAAAACAGGTGGGACAAGGTTTTTTATCTCTTCCGTGACACATTCCTTAATAACTCCCCCCAGAGGGATATCTTCTGTTAATGGATCATCTAGCCTCACTGCATAACTCATAAAATTACATCATCCCATTGTGAAATACTCCACCCAGGGGGAGGAACAAATCATTCCTACCAGGATATGGTCTGAGGTTTAGAACACCACACTCAGCCCTTACCTACTGGATTCCCAGAGGACAAGAGCTACCACTGGACCTTCAGAGGAAGACCAGACCCTTCTACAGGATCACTGCTTCAACAGAACCATTTCATCTGGGCTGCTACCACCACCCTGACTAACAGGGTGTCAGTTTGTATCCTGACTCTGTCAGTGTTCTTGTACTACTGCATTTATTTTAGTTTTCCTATTAAATTATAATTCTGATTTGCCATGTCCCACTGGTTTGTTTTCAAACTAGTACATATTTTAGTGCCCAATGTGAGGTTCGACATGAGAGAAAGTCAGAATTACGATTTTGTATTAACAGAAACTTATTCATCATGGTGCTCAGCTTGTCTATATGGATACTGTACCTTGCTCTCTATATTTTTCCTCACATGGGGAACTACCTTCCCGTTGTATTGCTCCTGTTGAAACCAGGGAATGGTATGAGAATTGCTTTATTGGTTTATTATGTCTATTGCATGATAACCTGTGAGTCAATGAATGCCATTTGGAATATATATAGTCAATTTTGTTTGCCTGTCCTAGTCTGGGCTGCCACGTTTGGGACCTCCTCAACAATTGCACCCAGCCCCTGAGGGGAAGAGTAGAGAATGCTTTCTTCCAGCCTTTCAGGCCAGGCACACCAGTTTTTGAAAATACTGAGTTCCCTCTGGATGTTAAGGATGGCACTATCTTCTTGTCAGTTCTGTTTTCTTTTTTCTATATGACCTGCACCATGTATGGCATGCTTAGAATCAGAGCTATGGCACAGCATTCTCAGGGTGAGAGGGAGAAAAGCAGCAAAACAACAGGTACGATGTCCATCCAAAATATCAAAAAGAGAAAAGGAACCAAAAGAGTAGTCAGCGCTTCCACACAAACCATCACTGAGTCAGAACAGCCTAAGCTGATAACAGTTGCCCCCGTTCAGAAGAAAAAATCAAAGAGCAAATCAGTCTGCATAGTGACTGACGAGGATGCAGCAGGACCTTCGCACCCAGCAGAAGAGACAGAGATCATCACTTGGTCGCTATCCCTGGGTGAGTTGCATGACCTGCAGAGGGAATTGACCCATCAGATGAACGAACCTGGCATTCATGTCTGGGACGCTGCAGCCAATGACACCATTCTGGACGGAAGTGAGGCCAGGCAACTGGGATCTCTGTCCCGGGATGTGGCCGTTGACCAGGGGATCGGGAGAACCCAAGAAACTCTCAGCCTCTGGCGGTGACTACTGATAAGTGTAAGGGACAGGTACCTTTGTAAAGAAGACCTCCAGGTGCATCAAGGAAAATGGAGCACAATGGAACAAGGTATTCAATGCCTGAGGGAATTGGCTGTGCTGGAGATCATTTTCCCAGAAGACGAGAGATTCCCCAAGAGCCCAGATGGTGTCCAGTGCACACCACAGATGTGGTTGAGATTTGCACATCTTGGACCAGAGATGTACTCCTGTTACCTAGTGACACTGCAATGGAGGGAAGGAGAGGACAAAGTAGGCACGTTGGTCAACAAACTAAGAATTTACAAGGACGCTGTCACCGCCCTACTACACCCATGTCTCATCTGTGGAAACAAAACTGGCAGAACACATCTAGAGCTTGGAAGAGAAAATTGAAGAGGGCCACTAGAAACTGAGAAAGGAGCTTAAGGAAGGAATTTACCAAATATCACAAGAACCAACAAGAGTCTCTGCCATTAGGAGCAGATGTACCCTGGCCACAGAAAGAGGATACACCCCACGAGGAAATCTCTGTTTTTTTCTTCAGGAACATAGAGAAGACATGAGGAAGTGGGATGGAAAACCCACCTCATCCTTAGCAGCGTGGGTACATCTTTTTAAAAAGAGGAACATCTACCACAAGAAGCTCACCTAGAGTTACCGCTGCTCCAGTCTCTCGCACACAGAACTCCAGATGGTGTAGGAATGATACTATGACTGATCCTCTTGAAGGAACCTTGGGAACATATTTACAAGAGGAGAGCAATGTGTACCATGACCAGGATTAGAGGGACCCTGCCTCTAGCCAGGTAGAGGAAAGGGACAATGAGATCTATTGGACTGCGTGGATCCGATGGCCTGGCACATCTGACCCACAAAGACATATGGCTTTGGTTGACAGTGGTGCTCAGTGTACACTGATGCCATCAAGTTATGTGAGAGCAGAATGCATTTCTATTTCTGGGGTGACACTTCACTACCTTGAAGAATATTTGCCATCTACAGAGGAAAAGCATCTGTCCAAATATCTAGTCTGTACTCATCCAAACAACAGCTGTCACCAAATCTCATGCCTGACTTGAGTCTGTGAAATAATACTCCGTAAAAATAGAACTGAGTGCCTGCAAATGCTGACCACAGTTCTCTTTCTCACTGTATATCACAGTATATTAGCTCATATACTCAGAGTTCTCTGAGTATATGAGCTAATGGTTTTAATATGTGCTTCTCCACCTGAATTAAAGGAGTGATAACACACCTGATAGCATTACTAGGTTGTTGTCTTACAGACAGGTCAATCCGTTTAGAAAGAAATGATCCCACATCTCTCAGAACATAATCAGGTTCTTATTTAAATAACATAAAACAAAAACTGCTTTGCATAAATGCAGGGAAGGATACAAAACAAAATGAAAATATAGCTGGAGGGATGCAGCTTTTAATCAGGTAGATTGGCTGTTAGAACAAGGGGAGATGAACATCAGAGAAAATCATGACAGCTGACAAATTAATTCAATACAAAAGCCGCTCTCTAAGTTTTTTTTTTCCCTCCTCCCTGGGTTTTTAATGCAGCATGAAAATACCCCCAACAAAACAACAGAAATAACCACAAATTAAATGAATGTGAGGAATCCAGAGCTTCCCAGGCTGTTTAGAACATATTGAACTTTAACCATAGACATTATAGCAGAAGTAGCATGTCTTTATCATCGAAACAGCTTTCTCTTTCACAAATTCTTCTCTCTTTCTCTTTTTTTTTGGTAAATACATATATTATTTGAATAGGAGCTGCAGATGAAATACACATCATCTATACTAAAAACAAGGTCTTTTCATGTTTTCAATTCAGTAAATACGCTCTGCCTTGACAGAACAAAATTTTCTATAAACGTAATGATTACAAGTTAAGGTTTCTCCTAAGCATTCTCTCTTTGTTTCACCCATCTATTACACCGTGGTTCTGTTGTGCATTGGAAAACTGCAATTTGATTGTTTTCCTTTTTCATTTTATATTAATCTACCTTCCATCACCACACTCAAGCACAAATGACAACAGTACTGCCAGAGAAGACATCCTAGTTATGACTGCATGATTAATTTTTTAACTGAAACAACTGAGGATAAGGAGAAAATCAGAACAGTTTAAATGAAGTGTCTAACATAAACATTTCATTTGGAAGACGAAACAAAGATGTGTATACAGAGTCTCAAAACTAGCACTGGGAAAATCCACATGAAAGGAGCTTGAGAAAACTTATTTATAGAACAAAAAATGCAGATCCTTAAATCCTGCAAATAACTAACAGATAAATCAAGACTATCATGCAATTAGCTCATAATTACAGTAATAAAAATTATATTTTACTGCTGGAGAGTTCATTTTAATTTTAGGGGAGCGATGCTCTCCCTCTATTCTGTTCTTGCAGCAATCTACCTAGCTTATACCAAGTTCTGGAGTCCCCAACATAGACACAATACAGACCTGTTGGAGAGAGTCCAGAGGAGGCTGGCAGAGATGACCAGAAGACTGGAGCACCTCTTGTATGCAGACAGGCTGAGAGAGTTGGGGATGTTCAGCCTGGAGAAGAGAAGGCTCTAGCGAGACCTTATGGCACCTTCCAGTAAAAAAAGAGAGGGACTTTTTACAAGTACATGTAGTGACTGGACAACGGTTTTAAACCATTTAAAAAGAGTAGGTTTTAATGAGAAATTAGGAAGAAATTCTTTACTGTAAGGGTGGTGAGTCACTGGAATAGGTTTCCAAGAGAAGTTGTGAATTCCCTGACCCTGGGAGAGTTCCAGACCAGTTGGATGGGCCTCTGAGTAACCAGGACTAGTGGGAGATATTCCTGTTCATGGAACCCAAGCCACTATATGATTATATCATACAATGAATGTTTTTTTTCAAATTCAGAACACTTTGAACTGTATTTATTGAGTGATATTGGAGTCTGATTATATAATAAGAACAGGAGAAAAGAAAAAAAAAAAGAAAAAAAGAAGAAAGAAAAAATTGAAGATGTATATTAAGAGCTTATTTCCACAGTGCCACACACTTTATATTTTATGTTAGCATCAAAGACCTCTAACCTTTGGGCAGGATTACATTGGTTTACGCTGTACATTAGTTTACATGGAAACAAAGTTATCTGCCAAATGTTAAATAATTTAGTTAGGAAAAAACATAATTAATTTTATTAGACAATCTTATGTATATGTTTCCTAAAACATTCACAAAAATCAAAGGGTAAATGTTGTAGAGTACACATCTTTCATGACGTGGAGTCCTCATGCCATGAGATAATGAATTTGGTTCTAGACTTGCTAGTATAGAATTTGTTACATTGCATTCTAATGGCACAAAACACTGATTTAATGCAGTACTACATAAATCTCTATCAACTCCTGAAAACAGTGGTAATGAACAAAAAGGTTTTATTAGCTATCTGTTACCCTAATCTAATAGAAAACAACTTTTCATTAACGATTGATCATGAAGTCAGTCTATTTCTTCTCTCATATTTTATTACTATTGCCTTTAAGGTTTTACTTACCACATCTCTTCGTTATCTCCCATGTTGTGATTATAATCTTCAACTTTTTTGCCAATTCCATTGTCTTCATCATTCTCTATTTCTTCTTCTAATTCATAAAAATTATCTTCAGTTCCATCTATGAGATTTGAAAAAAATAGCATTTCTTAACGTCTTTTGCTATAACTTTGTCTTATCTCTTCCTTTTAATCCAGCAACAAAACTGTGTGGCACAAGGCTATTTTTTTTCCCTTGAAGGGGTTAAAGCATGACTGGATGCCAGAATCCATTTTGATTATAAATCTGAATGGTCTATTGTATAAAGGATTTGTAACAGCTTTCCTCCGCGTGTGACAAGATCAGAGTTCCTTTCTCTAGCAGCAATCTTCACTGCTGACAACAGATAATCTTTGAATGCTTCTACAACAAGCATTCCTGTTTCTCTTAGTAGCAGATATGTTCTACTTCAAATGACATTCAGGCAATCCTCCACTAAATTTGTAGATATTCATCCTTTCATCCTGGGTTTGACACTTGACAACTGTTCCAGTAGGCAGCTGTTCCTTTGGCATTGTTTTATGTATCAAGAACACATAAGATGGTAATTTTGTACCATCTGTTGACACTGTCAATGATAAAGCAATGTGCATTTCTTTTCTGCATTTTTTATTATAATGGATTTTATGCTTCCCATTTCAACAATGTAACTTGATGTTTCAACTGCATTACCCATTTGACTAAGCAGATAGTCACGATCTTTACATCATTCTTGGAATGCAATGAGCTTTTTGGTGAGGTCAGAGGTAGATGTTGGTAAAGTTCAGATCTCTCCCAAAGGCAAAAATGTATGAAATCAGATCTTTCCTATTCCACTCTATTGTCATTCTTACTCTAAAATATTTTCTGATTATGGTATTTTTTGATCTTTCAGGTTAATGATTTCCCATGTAACTGGGATTTGTCTTTTGTTTGAATATGTACAAATACCTCAAGCCGTGGAATTGCAGAATCATTCAAATTGAAAAGTTCTTTCTAGTCCATCTACCTACTCAAAATATGACAACCACTAAATTCAGATGAGATTTTTCTTCTGTCTGTTAAAAACATTCTTTTTTGGGGGAGTCAATGGAATGATTTCTGAATAATTAGCAAATGAAAGCTTCATGTTTCCATTTTCATAGTCATATTCCCTTTTGTTAGTTTTCCTCTCATTCTCACCATTATCAGTCTGTTGGGTTTGGTGGTTCAGGTATTTGTTTATTTGTGGGGGTTCTTCTGTCTTTTCTTTTTGTTTTTCTGTTTTTCTTTTTCTTTCATATAGAACCACCATGAGTATAAAATTTGAACCATAACTTCTCCTTATGCCTTTTTGAAGTTGGGTGTCTCACCTCCAAACCCCCTGCCACTTCATAATTAATAGCAGAATTCAAAATAACTCATAAAGCTACCAAAATCATAATGAAATTCTCTGAGCTGCACAGTTCTGTAAGTAGGAAAGAGAAACAGCAGCAATCTATTTCTCTTGACTGTGTCATTACTCAATTTTCAGGAAAATTCATCCTTCTTTTAGGAAAATAAATTCTGATGAAAGCTTGAGCTGGGAGGACAAACTGTCAATACAGCAAGCAAATTTACCAGCTCTTTAGTCTGGTTAGGGTTAGGGTTAGGGTCAAGGATATAGATCCAGAGTACTACAAGGTTTCCATGGCAGAGTAGATGAGACTTTCAGATTTATAGAAAGGAACTTAATCTTTCCCATGACAGGGATTTCAAGAACAATGGCTAGATTCTAGTGAGAGAAAAAAAACGGGGACCTCTTCTAGTTCCCCACTTTAAAAGTCTCCAAAAACAAATGGAGCAAATACTGTGTTTAAAACAAACAAGGATTCTGCTTTGAGATCTCACATCTGCCCTATGGGTTTTTTCTCTTTCTCTTAGAATGTGGGTGCATCGTACACTTTGAAAATGGGTTCATGCAACACTCTAGTTTCATCAATTCCTAGTATGCCCACCCTGAGGCCATTGCTAGATCTCGTAAAATTAATAAATCCCTCTGACCTTAGGAAGACCCTTTTCCAAAATATCTCATCATAGGGACTTTGAGTAGTTCTATACTACATGCAAATTCTTTTTTTATCTCTCTTCAGTAGCGTAAAAAAACCCACAGAAAATGCAAGTAGACAAGAACCTAGAACAAATTCTTGAATGGGAATCAAAAATGCATCTGGTGAATTTTAACTAAATGGAACATTCATTCAAAATAGCTGATTAACATTCCAAACAGACTGGGAGTTGACCTTGCAAAGATTTTATTTCTTGTAAAAATTCAGTTACTCCTCAAGCACTTTCACTATCAAGACAGATTCATTGGACTCTGCTCAATTTAAACAAAGAAATAATTTAACTTATTTGGAGTGATACTGACTAAGTATCACCCAACAGTAATGCTGCTTGCAATGTGTCCAAAGCATCACTCATTTTTCTAGATCCACCTCTTTCTGTCCAAGACTGGAGCCACAGGTTTGCATGAACACTGTCACAATCAGAAACCACACTTCCTCACTGAATTAAAATATATTCAGCTAGATTAACCATCACTGCCTTACGTCTAGGGCAGTAGCACTGACCAATACCCCTAGGTTTTTTCTTCAGTTAAAGAACAACCCACATCACTCAACTCGGTATTCAATAGAACCTCTGATCACCAACTTCATCCCACACAGTGAAGAACTAGGCATGGGGATCTTCAGTTTTACGAGGAAAGGTTATTTATCTATATAATGACAAAAGATGAGAGAGAAAAATAATTACATCTTCTTCCTTATGAAGTCCCAACTCCTGTCATCAAAGGTAAACAGACAAGGACAAGTACAGCTCAGAGGATGTCAAGAGAAAAACAGCACGACCAAATAGGCTGCTGTAATAAAAGAGAATAAAGCAAAGTGATTATGTGCTTCCCCACAGAGAGAACATTCCTTAGCAACCATGAATTGTTCAGCTAGCAACAGCATGGAAGTACTGTAGGACACAGAGCAAAACTCTAAACTATGTGGAAAATTAGCTGAACGGCCTGGGCTCAAAGGGCAGGGTCAATGGTTTGAAGTATAGCTGGTAGTCAGTCACTTGAAGTGCCCCCAGGGTTAATGGAATAAAAGTATGCAATAGTACACCCAAGGTGGGAGCTACACAGAAAGCCATTCTGCAGAAAATAGCATTGGGGTCCTGCTGGACAACCAGTTGAACAGAAGTATGGATGTACCTATGCAGCAAAGGCCAATTGCATACTGGCCTGTACTAGCAAGAACATAGACAGCAGATTGAGTGGAGTGGTTATTCCAATCAATGGCAGCACTTTTGAGAACCCCTGTGGAGCACAGCATCCCATCTTAGCCAAGGTATCAGCAAACTGAAGGAAGTGTGATGGAAAGTGGATCTTTAGGGAGCTGCAGGTCGGCATTTATAATGAGAAGTTGGCACAAATGGATTTGTTCAGATTTAAGAGGAGAAAGTTACAGTGGGATCTTATACTGTCTACAAATGTCTAATAGGAAGTATATGCAAAATAACAAAAGAAAACAGATATAAGTTCCAAAAGAGAAACCGCAGTCAGATATTAGGATAAATATTGGTTTTTTAAATGATGGTAGTTAACTAAATATTGGAAAAAAATTTTCATAGATGTTGTGGAATCTCTACCCTCAGTTGCATCAATTCAAAACTCAAGTGGACAGTATAGTGAGCAACTTGAGCTAATTCTGAAGCTTGAATTAACTTGAAAGTTGTTCCTGTGGAATTGGACACCTCCATATGCCCCTTCCAATGTGCATCATTTTGCTGCTTCTCTTCTAACGACTGAAACAGCTGAGGTATCAATCAAAGTCTTACACACCTTCAAGTCAAATCTGCAATCACTCTTTATGAAAGGAATTCTCATTAGGCAGAAGTAAACTTCAAATCTGTCATTCCCTCAGGATATCTGTGTAGTGGGTTGACTTTTGGTGGGTGATGCCAGACACCCACCAAAGCCTCTCTATCATTCCCCTTCTCAGCTGGACAGGGAAAAAAAGTATAACAAACTTTCATGAGTGGAGATAAAGACCAGGAAAGATCACACACCAAATACCATCAAGAACAAAACAGATTCAAATTGAGAAAATTAAGTGAATTTACTACTAACCAAAAGCATATCAGGATAATGAAAAATAAAATAAATCTTAAAAGCAACTTTCCCCTACCCCTCCCTCCTACCTAGGCTCTATCTTCTTCTCCCACAGAGATGGGAATGGGAATTATAATAATTTCATCACACATTGCTCCTGCCACTGCTCAGGCAGAAGAGTCCTTCCCCTGCTCCAGTGTGGGGTCCCTCCCATGACAGACAGTCCTCCACAAAATTCTCCAGCGTGAGTCCATCCCACAGGCAGCAGCTCTCCACAAACTGCCAGCATAGTTCACTTTTCCATGGGGTGCAGTTTTTCAGGCACAGTCTGCTCTAGGATGGGTTCCCCAAAGGATCACAAGTCCTACCAGGAAACTTGTTCCAGTGTGGGCTCCTCTCTCCACAGGTCTTCAGGTCCCTGACAGGAGCCCTCTCCAGCACAGGCTCACAGATTCACTGCCTCCTTTGGGCATCCAACTGCTTCAGCATAGGTCTCCTCCATGGGCTGCAGGGGTACATCTGCTTCACCATGGTCTTCACTACAGGCTTCAGAGGAATCTCATCTCCAGCACCTGGATCACCTCCTCTCTCTCCTTCTCCACTGACCTTGGTGTCTCCAGAGCTTTCTTCTCATACATTCTCAATCTGCTCTCTCTGACCACAATTATAACTGCACAATATCTTTTTCTCCTTCTTAAAGATGTTATCTCAGAGGTGTGTCTATCATTTCTGATTGGCTCAGCCTTGGCCAGCAGTGGGTCTCTCCTGGAGTCAGCTGGCATTGGCTCTGCCCGACATGGGGGAAGAATCTTCTTGCAGCTCCTCACAGAATGATTCAAGACTGCAGAAGGCAGGCAGTGTGACAAGTTACCAGGAATGGTTAAGAGATATTCCCATTAAATTTACATGATTACCAGACACAAGAGCTGTTGAATATCTGCGATCAGAAATAAGCAACTTGCAGCATTATTTATTTTGCTGGTGATGGTATGGCAGGCAACAGCTAAGCATACACATACTCTCAAATAGTTTCCAGAAAATTTGAGGGATATATGTGAATAATACCATTTGATTTTGTTCATTATCCAAAACTTGTGTGTAATGAAAGCCTTGTGAACACCAGAGATCAGATCTTAAGTAACACAGATTGATGATGATGGTGAGAATCAATGACAGATTTTGATGTAACCTGTAAATGTAAGAAGTTCTTTCCCAGTCTTTCACCATAGATTTGAATTTTTCACTTTAAACTTGTAACAGGTTATAACAGCTGCAAAGAGATTAAAGAAAGGCTTTGCGTTGAGTTCCTTTACTCAATTTCATTTTATGTTGAAGCTCAAAAAGACTTCAGGGGTGGGGGGAAAGTGTAGGCAGAAGAAAGAAAAAAAAAAGAAAGAGATAAAAGAAAAAATGAAGGAGAAAAAAAGAAAAAGGAAGTCTTTGAAAAAAGCTTTTAAAATCTGAGCTCTAATGACAGGAGTATAATTTTGAGTGTCTCTGGGAATACATCAGAATTCATAAAAGCAGGGTTTCCATTTGCCACAGTGTTATTCTTGTGTAAACATTTACCACTCCAGTTGAGTTGCTGAAAGCAGATTACAAAGATGAATTATTTCTTTCTCTTTTTTTTTTTTCCCTGATAACTTTTGATCCATGAAAAAGATGTTCAGCCTCTGTCAGATGATCTTGCAGGCTTTACTTAGGTGATTGTACTCCTAATTAAAAGTAATTTGAAAGTAATTTTTCCTCCAAAGTATAGTCTAAAAAATATAATTTTTGCTATTACAAGATCACAGTCTGTGATATTTGTCTCATGGTCAAGTGACTACTGAGTGTCTTTTTGCACTTGCGGCTCTGTGACTGCTTCCTGTGACAACAGGCTGACAGACCAAGGACTTCCCTGCTGGAAAAAATCATAGTCCTTTGTTTCATGTGCCAGGGTGAGGGCTACCATGAAAGCAACTGACTGGAGAGAGAAACACATTAATAGCTCCAGAATTTAAGAGGATGGAAAACCCAGCTCTAACATCAAACTCCTCCTAGCAACAAATTCAGTAACCTTGACAACTCACTGTAACACCTGCCTTTACTTCTTAAGCCGAATTTTCAGCACTAGACTTTATTTTCTAAAATAAAGAACTGTTGAAGTGGCTATGTAAGACTATAAAAAGCATTATAAACAATCTGCCCCTGTTAACTGCATTGTTGCAGGCACATCGTACTTCTTGTCTCAGTATCAGCTGTCATTACTTTTCTCTCGCAGCAGACACTGTTTTCTTTGCATTGTTGGAAGGCTCTTTCCTATGATCCCTGTGGTCTGACTATCTGTTCACTGCTCCTTACAGAAATTTCTCTATCACCATAGGATCTGCCATCTCCAGTTCCTTGTTTTAACTCTCCTCTCCTTTGTTCAGCTTCCCACTGCACACTCTGGAAAAGTAGTCATCCTGGTTTACACTGTTGCCATAAAGGAAAAAAAGATGCCGAAAAAGTCAGACACTGTCAGTCAGAGGCTCTTTCTGACACCAGCTGCCCATTTGTACAACTAAGATCAGGATCCATACCAGTGAAATGCTGCATTTGTTCCTCTCTGAAGAGGTTTATTCTAGAAATGACGTAGTATAACACTCTCTTTCACCACTCTGCTTGTCAAAAATGCCTCCCTTGAAATTGAAGGTTGTGGTTAAACCTTAACCTGAGTCTTAGCAGTCCTTGGACAAAATGGGGAAAGTTCATATGAAAGAATATAAAACCCAGTAACTGATGTGATGTCTGCATACAGTCTCAATGTATTGCTGAGAATAGACTGAATAGCTGCATTTGGCAAGCTCTTAAATGTTTTGTTCGAGAGCTTCTTTAGTGCAATGTTCTGTTTTACCTGCTGCTTCAGACTTTCTGAGAAACAGTTAAAAAAGAAAGTAAAAATCAAATAAAAAATTTCTTCAGGTATTGCCTAACAGTTTCTTCAGCTGGAAGTGAAGAGGCCAAGAGGAGTAAACTTTTAACGTCTTTATTTCTCTCACATGCTTTGTCATTTTCGCTGACCAGTAATTTCAGACTACCTTTGTATTTGTCTGCTTGGGTAGACAAAGTATGTGCAGGGACAGTGGAGTCTCATTATTCTTAATAGACACCTCTTGAAGACTATTCCAATTTGTGACCCATCCCCAGTTTTCTCTCCATAGAAACAGAGTTACGGGGTGTCTATGGGTCCAGGTTTTTCCTGAATAAGATGGAGATCAGATGTGGATGGTGTGTGACTGAAATTTAACTCTCTAGCCTACCTCCACATGTAATTGTTTCTCAACCCCCTCCACCTAATCCAATAGGTTATATTTTTTAAAACTCTTATTGCAAAATGAACACAAATAGAATTTTTTTCAAATGTGTTTGCATAAAGATACAAACTCAAAATCACATGCATAGCTGCAATTTTAAGCAGCATCTTGTTGTGAAAGGGAGCAGCAATGTTCATAGACTCAGAATCACTAATGTTGCAAAAGATGTTTACAGTCATCAAGTCCAACCATCAAACTAGCATCACCACCTTGTCTTCACATACCATATCCACATGTTTTTCCAACATTTCCAGGGGTGGTGACTCCACCCTTTTTCCAGGGCAGTCTGTTCCAATGCTTTGCAACCCTGCCCATGATTTTTTTTTTCCCCCTAATATCTAATCTAAACCTCCCCTGAGGTCATTTCCTCAAGTTCCTGAAGTTCTTTGTCACATGACCTATGATACAACATCTAGTAACAACATTTCCATGTTGATAATAGATGTTTTCTCATAGGTCCTGCGATAAGCAGACATCTTAACCACAACTTGAACATAAAATTCCTTAGATAATTTCATTCTGTTGTCATTGTTTAATCATTCATGGTCATTCAGTTAATGCTGCTAGTACAGGATATAGATGTTTAGTGATATATAAAAAGGTATATTGCACAATGAGAGTAGTCAAGATGTGTCCTTTGCTTTTCACTTCCTGTAAAACAATTATGTGCATAAACATAGCACAGCAAATACATCCAACAAAACTAAGAGCTGATCTTCAAGCTTGATTGGAAATACACATTGTTAATCCTTATAATCTTGTAATAATTTAGGTTCTTTAGTCCCTTAATTTATTTTTCAACTTTTCTGAATACCCCAAGAAGTGTAATGCCCAAAATTGCAATAGTAAAATCATAGAATCATTAATGTTGGAAAAGACCCTTAAGATCACGGAGGCTACCCATTAATCCAGCACTACCACATTCATCACCAACCCGTGTCTCTGACTGCCACACTCACATGTTTTTTGAACTCTTCCAAATGGTGAATCAACCATTTCCCAGCAGCCCATTTCAATGCCTGACCACCCTACCAGTGAAGAATTCTATTCTAATATTCAATCTAAAATTCCTCTGGCACAACTTGAGGCCATTTCCTTTTGTCATATCACTTGTTACCTGGGAGAAGAGGCCAACCCTGACCTTGCTACACCTTTCTTTCAGGTAGTTGCAGGTAGTTATGAAGTCCTTCCTGAGCCTCCTTTTCCCCAAGCTAACCATCTCCAGTGTCCTCAGCCCCTCCTCATAGGACTTGTTCTCCAGACTCTTCACCAACTCTGTTGCCCCTCTCTTGACTTGCTCCAGCCCCTCAATGTCTTTCTTGCAGAGAGGGGCCCAAAGCTGAACACAGGATTTGAGGTGTGGTCTCATCACTGCCGAGTACAGGGGGACAATCACTGCCCTGGTCCTGCTTGCCACAATATTCCTGATACAGGCCAGGATGCCATTGAGCTTCTTGAGCACCTGGGCACTCTGCTGGCTCATGTCCAGCTGCTGTTGACCAGCATCCCAGGCCCATAAAACCTCAGCAGAACAATTTTTCCTTCTTCTAGTTTTCCCTCTGGAAATATTATCCTTCCTCCCCAAGTTTTAATGTCATTTTGCTGTTTCTACTCATATTTATGATATCTCTAAGCCCCTTAAATTTGCATCAACGACCTTGTAAGGCTCAACCAATTTAACAGTATGTGATTTTATTTCCAGTTCTGCCTGAACAACAAGTTAACTAAAGCTAAATCTAATAATGGTGGTGTTGTAGAACCTCAGTGGACACACTTTCATACCTATTTTACGCAACTCATTTTATCCTTTGCAAGTTTCAGACAATTTAAATACATATGTTAACAACTCAAGGGAAAATTAATTTAATAAATTTAATTTTGTGAGGTATAGTATCAGAAATGTTACAAAATCCTCATTTTTTTTTTTTTAATCAACCGGCCTTAGTAAGAAACTGACCTTTAACAAATGTACTGAAAATAAGCATCAAGCTCACAGATCTTAGTTACTTAATCTGAATTAAGTTCAGAACATTTTTGTACATGGATGGTATTTACTAAAGTATATAAATTCTTAGATTGTGCTTTTCACTGTGTTTTTTAATTAAAGTAGTTTCTCTCACTGTCCTTAGATTCATATGTATAGATATAGAGTCATAAAGAGACATATATAAGACTGGTGTTCATCAAGTTCATTTTGGTTCTTGTTGTCAAAAAATTGACAAGTTACTGTATTTGCCATGAAGTACTCAAACAGTAGTGACAATAAATAATCAGTCATACAGGACTTCTATTAATATTCTGTGCTTAAGAAAAAGACAGTTTCTGAAGTGCAGCTTTTATTCAATGTTTCCATGTCATTCAATGGTATAATTAAAGTAATAAAGAAGAGAGAAAGTAAGAAGTTACATGAATAACAACAACCAGACTTCTGTTCAAATTTTTTGGAAGAACCTGCTGGGAAAATAATTCTCCCTTTATAGGTAATATGCTGCATTGTTCATATTTACTTTCTGAGAAAAATGCATCTCTATTTCTAAAGAAATTGCTGAAAGCTGTATTTAATTTGTCATTAGAAGTTTTATTAAGAACTCTAAAAAAACCAAGTAACCGAACAAAAAATTAAATCAAATTAGCATAACTCAAGGGTCACAATGGAATATCTCTTGACAACATATCTCAGAATACAATATTTTCTTTTGTAACTCTTAAAAAATATGGATTCTTGTGCTCTTTATGTGGTTCAAGAACTGTAAAAAAAGGCTGAGGCAAGATTGAAAAGCATAGGAAGCATAGCCTAAATCAAGCTAAAATGTGTGAAAGCCATTGACTCTGTCGGTCTGTAATAAGAAAGAAAAAAATAATTGGCTTATAAAGTAAACACTAGACTACAACTCAAGAGGCTGAGAGAGCTGAGATTGTTCATCCTGGAGAAAAGAAGGTTCTGGGGAGACCTTATAGCAGCCTTCCAGTACCTAGAGCGGGCCAACAGGAAAAATGAGGAGGGACATTTTATAAGGGCAGGTAGTGATAGGGCTTTAACTGAAGTAGGGTAGGGCTAGAATAGATATCAGGAAGAAAATCTTTATTGTGAGGTTGGTGCGACACTGGAACAGGTTGCCCAGAGAAGTTGTGGATGCCTCATCTCTGGAAGTGTTCAAGGCCAGGTTGTCCCAGCAGCCACCCATGTAGCCCCTCCAGCTACCAAAATCTACACAAATCCAAGATATAGTTTTTACAAGACAAATTCATTCCATATACAGAGAGAACCAGCAATCCTATAAGGTAGTTTTGTGCATGTTTTCTGTTCTCATTACATTCTTTTTGGGGAAGAAGATCCAAATCTGGCTAATAGATCTTCAAATCCCTTTAACTCTATTTGCTGTTGATATGCCAAGTCCTTACTAATAGCAAATCACACATTTAAAAATATTAGACAACCTAATACCTCTTCTCATCAGTCATTCTGGCCTTGGATGCATGTAGTCACTTTTCCAAGAAGCTTTCACATTAAATCTCCTCACTCTAAAATTGCTTAGTCTCCTTGACATTATAGATTCATTGTACAATGTCAGAAAATATTAGGAACATACCATTTATGCAAGAGACAGGAGACTCAGGGAGACTGTGAAGAACATGTAACTATACTGGAGGAGAATCTGAAACCGTATCAGAAATCTTCCTTCTTCCAAGGGGGAAATTGGTGTAAGTATTAAATTTTCAAATGAAATCCTGAAGATGAGTGAGCCCATGATGCAGGCTGTGCTTATGCACCTTACACTGTGCATACTACAGAGAAATGAGATTTATGTTGGAGAATGAGGTAATCAGCAGCAGCATTGACAAGTGCTAAAGGCAGGTTCCTGCCCTTGTTATGTATGACAGTGTAGGTGTCACTTCAGGAATTAACAACATCACCCCTCTCTTCTAAAAAGAGAGAAGCCAGCAGTTTTGTCATGGGCTTACCTGTGACAGAACAAGACCACACTTCAGCCTGTAGAGGACCCCATACTGGAGCAGACGAATATTCCCTAAATCATACAACCTGTGGAGAACCACACAGGACCAGGCTGTCCTGACAGGAACTGGGTCCATGGAGAGGGCTCAGGCTGGAGAACAGGAAGTATTAGGAGGAAGGAGTGGCAGAGTGTAGCTGTTATTAACTGCCATAGCACCCATGTCTCATCTTCCCTGAGCTACTCGGGGTGTAGGGAGAGGTAAAGGTGTAAGGAATGAAGGAACAACATTGAGCTTGGGAAAAAGAGATTAAGTGGAAAGAGGGTGTTTTTATTTTTTTTCTTTGTTTCTCATCATCCTACTATATTTTTAATTGACAACCATTAGAATTAATTTTGATGGCACTTAGTAAGTGGACTTCCTCTCTTTGCTTTGACCCAGGAGGAAGGAAGTTTTTTCATCTTATTTTCTCCTCCTAGTCCTGTTGAGGAAAGAGAGTGAGAGAGCATCTGGGTAGCATCTGTAAGTCAGCTAAAACAGCAAAAGAATGATGGTGAATATCTTCAGAATAAGAGAGGAAGCAGAGTGCTCCATATAAACTTTTAATATTTTCTCCTCAATTAACAGGTTCACAGTAAGGCACACTTTGATTCTTTTTGTGATTTTTTTTTTTTTTTGGTAACTGATACATTCTCAATTAAATTTATACTTCTCTACATTCACACATAAATCAATACAGTTTTCCTGACTGCAAAAATATCGTCTTGCCATAAACCATTCAAAAATGAGAACAGAATACAGTATACCTAGATAATTTATCAGATTATCTTCAGTGTTGGGTATATTGGGTTTGCATGGCAAGGTGTTGGTGATAGTGGGCTGTCAGGGTAGTTTCTGTGAGAAGGCAGTAGGAGCTTCTACTGCAGTAGGAGCTTTCTACTGCCTTCCCATGCCCAGTAGTGCCAACACCAGCCAGCTCCAAGACAACATGCTGCTGGCCAAGGATAACTCCATCAGCGACAGTGGCAACAAAGAAGGGCCAAAAGTTGCTGTATGACAGCACCATCAGCCAGAGATGAGTGAGAATATTTCACAGAAACAACTCCTGTCAGGACCTGTGGCCTTGTAGATAGAGGAACCCATGCTGGAGAAGGTTTGCTGGCAGGACTTGTGACCCCATGAGAGACCCACACTAAAGCAGTCTGCTCCCGAAGGGCTGCAGTCTGTAGAAGGGCTCCATGCTAGAACAGTTCATGAAGAGCTGCAGCCCATGGGAAAAACTCACATGGAAGAAGTTCAAGGAGAGCTGTCTCCCACTAGAGGGACTTTATGCTGGAAAAGGGGGAAGTCTGTGAGGAGTCCTCCCTCTGAGGAAGAAGGAGAGGCAGAAAAAACATGTGATGAACTGACTGCAATCCCCATTCCCCATCTCCCTGAGCTGTTGTGGAGAGGAGGTGTTTCAGAAGTGAAGCAAAATCCAGGGTGGAGGGGAGTGGGGGAAATGTTTTAAGGTATTATTTTATTTCTCATTATCCTATTTTGATTTGATTGCTAATGTATTAATTCTTCCCCAAAAATGATGTCACTAGTTATCAGATTAACTTAAAATCAGGAGAAGATTTACATTAGATCAGTAATGAGGCATTAAAATGAGAGAAAACATATATAATTAAATTAATCTGAAAAGTTTGAAATCTAATTCGAGCATAGAATCGTAGAATGTTCTGGGGAGGAAGGGACCTTTAAATATTATCTAGTCCATTGTGCCTGCCATGGGCAGGAACACATGTAACTAGATCCAGTCCCTCAGAGGTCTGTCCTGCCTGAGTTTGAACACTTCCAGACACTTGAACCTGTTCCAGTGTCTCATAACCCTCTGAGTTAAAAAATTCCTTCTTATCTCCAATCTGAACATACACTCTTTTAGGTTAAAACAGTTGCCCCTGGTTTTTTGCTACAATCTCTGGTAAAAAGTCTCTCTACATCAGTCTTAGAAGCCTCTTTTAAGTACTGAAAGTCCACAACAAAGGGCCCCTGGAGTATTCCCTTCTCTAGCACAAATAACCCCAACTCTCTCAGCCTTTTTTCATAGAAGTATTTCAGGTGACTCAGTATTTTCATGGGTCTCCTACGAACCCTCCAAGAGATTCATGTCTCTCTTATACTGGAGGCTTGTGAACTGGACGAAGTGCTGGTGAGACCACAGGAGAGAAGGAGAGAACAGCAACAGCATTATAGTCATATTTTTGAAATGCATCTTTCACAATCTTTAACAGTCTTAGGAGAATACCCATATTTTTATTGCAAAACTAAGCTAATGGAAGTGTTAGAATATCTGGAAGTGAATAGCCGTTCTTTTTCATACATTAGGAGCAAGGAAGAAGATATGCACTTCAGTGAAGATTAAATTCTTTGAGGCTATGATTGCCCTAAAATGTGAGGCATAAAAAACTTCTAATGAACTTGGGCTTACAATTTTACTACAAGGCCTGAATCCTATGAGCTGAAACTTTCAAGTGAGTAACTGTGAAAATCACAAACCTGTGAAGGATGGAAATTTTCTATTTTCAGAATTGGCTTGTAGGGTGGACAAGACCACAGTAAGTTATGGCATTGGTTGTGTCTTATACTGCATGTGCTGTATGACTACTTAGAAAGGCATACTCCTGCGCCCACAGAGGTATTGTCAGTTCAACATCACGTGCTGTTGAATGCTTTGGCTGAACTAGGTTCATAAAAGTTATGAACTGAGGGATAAATTCTGCCTTTGATTGTGGGAAAATTCCTGAAACAATAGCCTTTGATAGCAATTTCCACAGAAGTAAGTTTGCCTGCTGAAAAGCAAGGACAGAGTTTATCTAAATGTTAGACCTTTTGTTCTAAAATTGCATGTTTTCATTGACATAGGTTAAATTATTTATTATATGTAAACACAACTTGATACATTAATAATTTGGTGTATTTTTAGAAGAAACATTGCTTAGAAAAAGTGTTTTAATCTCTAACACAAATTAGTTTTTTTGTCTGAAATTGTATCTGGTGCAGACAAATATTGATTTAATTATAATGACGACTTGAAATCTACACAGCATAAACTGAATTTCCCTAACATCATTACTAAGAGATACTACACAGAAAGTTTGAACAAGATAATATGAGCATGCATATGTGAGAGAAAAACGAATGGCACAGTCTTCATTACAGAGTCCTTGGAGAGTCCTTGATCTGTCAAATTACTGACATGATACTCTGTTACTGCTTCATTGGAGCCCCGATGCCCTGTCATGTCAATATACACAAGGGAGATGAATTTCACAAATACATCTGGGCAGAAACAGAAATAGAGCACTGAGAACAGAAGTGATGACAGTTTGCCAGTAAAACAGTTTTCCATTAAGAAATAGAGAAATAGCATTTTGATTTTTTTTTTTTTTCTGATTATCTAACAAGTACCAGGGACAAAGATATGGAAGATTTCTTAAGTTCCTTTCCCAAAATGTTCATGTAGCAGCCTAGCAGGACCTTGTAAATTATATCCAGATGTGACCTAGTCTGTCTTCTAGTTTAAGAACAGTAGATCTCATTGTCCGGGCCTCAGAACCTCTGAACTTTACAGGGTGAAAGAGAAGCAGGTCATTTTGGAAAACTCTGAAATGTCAGTTCACTTTTCTGCAGACCAAATTTAGAAATTCTGTTTAACCTGGTCCTATTAAAAAAAAAAGTTGGTATTAATCCAAAATTGTATATGTGAGTATTCATGTGCATATTTATGCAAATATACAGCAATGCTCAAATGTGTGTATATGCTTCAGAATTTCCCATAAAAGGGACTCTCACAGTTGTCCCTGATAAACAATAAGATTTGAAGAAATTATCATGAAACCATGTAAATCTAAAGGCAAGCAAAGGCTATGTCTAAATAATGTCAATCTAATACGAGCAAATCTGAAAAACAAAACACCTGTAAGGATAGGATGCCTGCCCTGCTTATTTCAGGGACTTTTCTTCAAAGTATTTCTAGTCTGCTCCCATAGACTAAATTCCCAGTAGCGTCTAGGATGTAAAGAATGCTCCTTGCAATTTATTTTCTACTTTAGTTTCATACAGTTACTGCACTACAACTGAGGTGATCAGATATTCACTTCAAAAAAATTTGTGACAAGCCTATTCATATACAAGCTATATACTACCTATGCACTCTTCTCTTGCACTCTAGCAGCCATTGAAATTACTGAAATTGAATGCTGTGAAGTTTCTAAATGATACAGTGTGAATTGTGAAAGTGATTAATTGAGTTTCATAGTTGACAGTGCATAGATGTAACAGGTAGATTTCTGTCAAATTGAGAGAGAATCAGTGATAGACCCCAGATCAAAAATGTACAGCTGTGTGGTCTAGCTAAAACCCTGGCTACAGAGAGTGGAACTGAATAAACAGCCATGAATATCCCTATCCGGGACCAGGAACATTAACTAGAAAACATGAACCCGCAAGATGAGCCTAGCCCACCATAACACTATTTCTTGATATACGTTGTGTAATGTGTATAATTGAGCTATGCTCTCAGCGAATTTCAGTCACGGAGATCTGAAATCCTTCAGAAGACATGATAGCATTGTGGCTGCTCTGAGTTATCCACTGTTAGAGCACACATGTGAAGACACTTGAAGTAGCAAGTTTGCTTACCTCTAAATGCTGTCCTGTATGAATTTATATTGACATGTACACTTGCATTCCACCAGACCTTGCTCTTTTTCTCAGTCTCTTTCAGCTTTGACTTTGCCGTAAGAAGAGCTGTGATGCATGTGTTCCGTTCTACAGGCTTCAAAGTGAGCAAGACGTGTAAGGAATGGGATCAGAGGCCAGGGTCCATCATTTATAAATAATGGATTTTTTGCTTACACAGTAAAGTAAGGCTTATTGACTCTTAGAGGCTGGAACAGTTAACCACATATCTCAAAAAAACATGTTTCTTGTAAGCAGCCCTTCTTTTCAAATTTCAAAGCTTCCAAAGCCATTTCTGAGAATGACGATATATTTCTAAACCTAAATTTAAAAATGGCCATTTAAACAAACCAAAAATAATAAAAATGCCACACCCGTTTAAAATTCTTTTACACTATCCACATTTCAAATATCATTAATGTGTAGATATAGTTATGGATTTAGAAACCACTATGATGGGCATGTTTAGAAAACTGATAAACAGGGTAAGGCTTAAGCATCAAAACAAAACTTTACTGGACTGAAATTCATTAACAGATACTACTATTGGATAATTCAACCCATTATTATACATTATCAGTCATTATCACTGTGTGTTATAAAAAACAATCGCTCTTTAATAATCGTAGCTTACATTAGCTGTTAATCCACTGTACCACCAGCTTGATATTGCACTGCTATTATTGGTTGGTACAGCTCTTAATGGCTTCAGTTACTGACGTCAAGGTGGAAAAGCTCAAGAGCTCCTCAAGGGGCACCCCCAAGGAAAAGTGACTTCTTTAATTCCTCACCATTCTTAATTCTGGATCTTAAGCCCTTCAGGTTTCCAGAAAGTACAATTTCTCTCCTCTGCCCCTGGACTACTTGTTGCACAAAGCTTGACGGGAAAAGGTGGGGATTATTTTCCCAAGCCCACGTGGCTTATGTGTCTTATCCTCTTCCTTGATGGTTTTTGTTCCTTTTTTCTTTAGTTTGGTTAGGTTTCTTGGTTTTTGTTTTTGTTTTTTATTTTCCCTTATGTAGCTGCTGCTCCTTTCCTTAAAGCAAAAGGACTTTTCCCATCTCTTGAGTGTGAGCTTCTTCAATGACCAGCATTTGACCACCACTGAACTCTTTAAGGTTTTGAGGCTCTGCTTTTGATCTGTGTAATCGTTTCCAAACCTTTTCCATTATCCCACTCTTAAAGTGTACATCATAACAAGAGACACATGGTACCAAGATCACACAGCCAGTTCCCATAATAAAATAATAACAGCTGCCCAGGACAGGGGCCTTGCACAGTCAGCCTAAGGTACACTCAGAGAAAGGCCTATGGCCATTTATTAGCAATAGCAATCCTATTTTAGCAATCCTATTTCTTTTATGGGGCCAGATGATAAAGAAAAGGCTTCTCCATTTCTACTACATTAGCACACATTTCTGGAACCAAATCAAACTAATTTATGGTATGCTAAATAGATTTCTATTGTTATGAGTGTGAGAGACATCTGCTGTACCTAGTTTCTGTAAATAAGTTGTATTTCAGTCCCTGATACATCATTCATATATTCCATTACATCTTTCTAGGTATTACGTCTACATTTTCATTCTTACCCAATATTTGAACACAGCTCAAATTTTTAGTTGTAGAAGGTATTCCTGACTATATTTTGTAAATGAGGGCACAGAGAATATAAGAAACTAAGCCTCGGTCTAGCAATACAGTATAAGGCATGCATAATTTCACACTTTATGTGTTTTATGTAGTATACATGACTGATTGTTGGAGTTATAGCCTAAGAGATTTAATGCAAGTCAGGCAAGAAATACTTCGAAGAGCCAGGAATAGAATCTAAATATTCTCAGTTATGCAATGTCTCTTTCCACAAGATTGTCCCAGTCAATATTCTGTGAAAATATTAGTAATATTATATACATTAATGTTTTCTTATACCTGTCATCAGACTTCCTATCAGTTATGTGACACCATCTTCCTGTAATGGACAGAGAAACACTTATTAGTGTTTTTCAGTTTGTGGTAGTCATAACTCCCATCTGGTTGTTTCTTTCCTCTTCAAGATTTTTGCATAAATGTGGTACATTTTGCATAAATGTGGTACAATCCCAATATTTGGTATTTCAGAATTTTGAAAAGCAGTGAGATTTTCTTTTTCAAAAAAGCCCCCCCCCAAAAAAAAAGAACAAACAAGCAACCACAAAAACAAAAACACAAAAAACAACCCTCCCTACTGCCCCCATAATATTTTGCAAGGTAAAGTTCTTCAAAATGAGTTAGGAACTGCTTTTCATCTCATTCTGTGTAAATTCCTAACCTATAATCTTAAAGAGGCTATACCACATTTTTAGTGAGACTGTGTTATTTAGACCACAGCAGAGCTATTCAGATTGTATGGTCTTTGAACTGCAGGTTTTCAGGTCAAATACAATAAAGTACAAATACAAATACAAATACAAATACAAGCTCCAATACCAAAAAAGCCCTAATTATTTTATTTTAACTATACCTCCCTGAGGTTTTATTTCCCTGTGGCCTCTTCCAATATTCCATTGCTTCAGTCTTGATACATCACTCACGCAAGGTATTTTAAGATCAGTTACCAAGGCTATCATCAGCTTGCTTTCCATTATATTGTCCTTGTAAAGGATCTTTCATCAGATTTCCTCTTCTGTAAATCATTATGCAGGAAGGAGATAATTTGCTATCCTTAGTTCTATCTTTAGTATAAAACTTTCATTTCCCGCAATAATATCCACATGTAATGCTGAATAAAGATTTGGGAACTTCATGGTCTGTAGATTTGTTGCAATCCAAAAGGCATAGAAGACAATTTAGATATTTTCTGAAGTTTTCAAAGGGATAAAATAAAATTAAATCTCGAAAAATCATCAGTTATATTAGAAAGTATAAATAAAACCAAATTATGACATTTAATAAATGTGAAAATACAGATCATATTATGGTCTAGATAAAATTGAGAAACATCTGTCAAAAAAGTTATACTAGGGATTATTGTTTCAATAAAAATGAAATTAATTTTATGAGATAAAACAAGATTTGCCATGTTGTTAATTGGAATTAAAGAAACTCAAAAATTATACCCAACACAATGAGCAAAGAAGGTATAGTAGCAAATAAACTCTTACTCCTAATTATGAATAGTTTTATCTGGTTATATCAACAATGGCCACTTGTTTTATAATCTGTGTTTTAAGACGGTCAGTGGTAATATTTATACATTAGTCCTTGGATTAATTAAAATGTTGATGTAACAGCTAACTAATTTTCATTGTAAACGCTCCATTGTCTTATTCTAATTCCATAGAAAGTGACATTGAGATGAGTCAAGTGTCATTGAAGGGTTTTAAAGCATGAGTTTGTCAGCTTTCTAATTCTTGCTCTAAGTACAGCTGTCTCAGGGGATGAGAACTATCTATTTTAGATCCTGATAACAGGAAATAGTAATGCATAGGTTTTATCTTTTGGTATTACCTGTTTCTTTCTACTTTAAGCTTCAATTGCTTGACAATGAAACTGTCATTCTTTTTGTGGTATATTGGACATGGTGCCCTCTAGAAATTGTCAAAGATTCTAAATGAGATGGGCTGACTATAATAAAATCTTTCCTGGGCTGGGAAGGAGGAGCTGGGGATCTGCCATCTAACTCAAGTCTGTTAAACAAAGTGGTACAGAACACAGATGAGTAGGTTAGATCTTTCAGCTTTGAACTTGTGCTACAGTTGAGTTTCCTGAAAAAAAGTCCATCATTTTGAGATGTGAAGAAACACAAGAAGAAAAGTAAAAAGCAGATTAGGGTTATAATTACTCCAAACTTTAAAATGCTAATAATCAGTACTATACTATCTCTGCTATAGGATGATGAAATCCTGTTTCAAAGTACCTATCTGAAACAGCTGGTCACCATTCAACACAGGTAGTGTTGAGCCAGAGGAAAGGAAAATATAAGCTTTGACGAAATAGCTTACATCAGAAGCATTGATTCTTCAAGCATTAAAATCCATCAGCATTAAAACAGGTTAGAGATTGAAGAACTACCCTAAAATGCTATGTTGATAGATGCGTTTTATTCTATCTTTGTTCACAGTTCAGAAAAGACTCATAAAATAGATTAAGAAGATGCTTCAACATAATTATCCAGAAAGGGCTCAGTTACATATGACTTTTGAAATCTCACAAGAACTTTTTTTCTTAAACACCAATGCTGACTGTAAGTTCCACTTCAAAGATCAAACCCATAAAATGACCTCTTTGCTGCCATACGCCTTGGGAAGAACAGTTGAGTATATTTTTATGATATAATTTTGATAACAAAAATTTGATTGGCATGAATTTTGTCTAGACTAAAATGTTAGAGATGACAAACTTAATTTCTCTTCAGCTCTCAGTTTTCCACTTTTCAAATAAAAATGTGTCTGTAATAGAGCTGAACATAGAACTTGGATTTTTAAAATATTTTTGTAAATTTAATAGATGAAGATGGAAGACATCATCACTTTACGAGTGATTTTTAAGCTGTTTATTAAATGTATTATGTTTCATATGTTTTGAGTGGTATAATAATCTATTGTAAGTGCAACTTGCCCACACTGTCCCCCAAGGAATTTATACAAAGAGTGTTCTAATTTATGTCATCTTAATCAAAACTTTCTCTTTAATGAATAAGCCATTCTGCATTTTTCTGTACAAAAATTGAGACCAAAGAGACTTCTCAAGATTTCATTATTTTCAGTAGGTTGTGTTATACTGAATGAAAGAGATTTTTAATTTACTCTTTTCAGAAGCTGATGTCCAGTTCGGGCTGTTTTTTGAGGTTTTGTTTCAGGCCAACATGGAGGTTTTTTCTCATGTTTTCTTGTTGAAAGCTGATTTCACAGAAATGAGAATGGAAATAGTCGATGACTAAACTAGATATTGAGGGTAGGAAGGATCTACAGAGTGATTTGGACAGTCTGGATAGATGGGTAAAGGACAGTTTTAAGAGGTTCATCCAGGCCAAGTGCTGTGTCTTACACTTGGGTCTCAACAATCCCGTGCATCACTACAGGCTTGGGGATGTCTGGAAAGCTGCCCAGCAGAAAAGGACTTGTGTGTTCTGGTCAACAGCCAACTGCCCATGAGCTGTCAGTGTGCCCAGGTGGCCAAGAAGGTCAATGGCATCCTGGCCTGCATCAGAAATAGTGTGGCCAGCAGGACCAGGGTAGTGGTTCTTCCCCTGTACTCAGCACCTCAATTCCTGTGTTCAGTTTTGGGCCTCTCTCTACAAGAAAGACATTGAGATGCTGAAGCACATTCAGAGAAGGGCTCTGAATAACAGAGCTGCTGAAGGGCTGGGAGAACAAGTCTTATGAGGAACAACTGGGAGAGATGGGATTGTTTAGCCTGGAGAAAAGGAGTCTCAAGAATGGACCTTATTGCTCTCTTCAACTACCTGAAAGGAGGGTGTACCTAGGTGGATGTTTTCTTCCAGGTCACAAGTGGTAGGATAAGAGGAAATGCCCTTGAATTGTGCCAGAGGAGGCTGAGATTGCATATTAGAAAAATAGGGTGGTCAGGCTTTGGAACAGACTGCCCAGAGAAGTGTTGGAGCCACCTTCTCCAGAAATGTTCAAAGGTTGTGTGGATGTAGCACCTGGGAACATGATTTAGTGACCATGACATTACCAAGTTAATGGTCAGACATCAGACTTGATGACCTTAGAGGTATTTTCAAACCTTAATGATTATATGATTCAAACCCTTGCTTGTCTGGAGAAGAAGCTGGTCACTGGACTACTTTAGAGCAAATTCATACATAAACCCCTCTGTCATTAAGCTCTGCAGTTCAGTTTACAACTATGGATTCTTAGGAATAGCATCTGGTTTAGGCACATTATTGGTTTAGGGTAAGGTCAAGAGCTATAGTACTCCAAACTCAAGTGAAGGCTCTTCCATTTCAGAGAAAGCCTCTATCCCTAAACCCAAACTGAGATGTACTGCAAGCATCTTATTTTAAGTCAAATTTTGTATTATTTGATTGGCAGGAGTAATATAAAGTTTCAGCTTTGTTACCTATTTTTTTTTTGTTCTGGTGATATATATATTAAATTCTGATAGCAGCTGTGTGACTGTATAGAAAAAATACTTTTTACTACTTTTTCCTAAAACCTACTTTTTACTAACACATCTTACTGTCACTGAGAAATCCTTTGTTGTCCTTTCTGTTCATTATGCGTAACTATGTAATTGAGTAGTTATTAATAAATCTTTATTAACTAAAAATATCTTGCAAGCCTTAAATTTCTACTATTTATTTAGATCAATTATCTGATGGACTACAGCATGTACCAACCTAACAAGTCCTGACTTTTCATTTGAATTTAAAAATCAGAGATAATATTTTATAAAAAAAATTCATGAAAAAATTTAAATAGAAATACTATTTTTGGTACAAAATGAATATATTTTAGTTCTTCAGATAATTTCAGCATTAGGACTTTCTGGTTGAATTAATGTTGAAGATGTTGAAAAATATACATACGTGTAATTTTTTTTTTTTACATACAATTATTTATTTACCAGTTTTAGCATTGAACACTAACCAAATTAGTCTTCCTCAAATACATATAAATAAGCTTCGCATTCTCAGAAGGGATTATTGACCCCTGACAGTGAAGAAAATTTAACAATTTGCCATTGCAGTAAGAAAGTTGGAAAACCTAGGAAAAACTGGGAACTAGCATTTTGGTTTTGTACTAACTTTCCTTCCAGAACTTAGAGCTCAGTAATCATGTGCACTAGACAGGAAAGAACATTAGTGTAGACTGTGATTTACAGTATGTCCTGTAGGAATTACTTTGCACAAGGCTTGGCACAGCAAGGTATGGACTGTGCCATGGCTGCCTATTTTCTCACAGAATGAGTGTGCTAGGGCTCTACCCTTTATCACTGCATTGAGCACAGTTAGCTGGTGCAAAGGGTGTCAATGAACATCAAAATTTTTCCTCAAAGCAAGCAGAAATAGGAAAACAGACACATGTGAGATAGCAGTCTTCAGAGAGTAAACCAAGCATTTCAGCGTGTACACATTTTCCCCCATCTATTAAAAAAAGGAGCAAAACGGAGAAAAATGCTCTGCTGTCAATTTCCTTTAGTTTCCTTTTTCCTTTTTTTTTTTTTTTTTTTTTTAAGGAGCTTTCAGATTATAAGAAGTCCTTTAACTAGGTATATAAGATGTTTCTAATGTTAGGAGCAAAACAGTTACACAAAGGAATTAGTTTGTTTTTAGAATTTTTATTCATTCTAGTAAATAACTGCCATCCTTTAATGAAGGATGGATGAAGAGCTGGTTATTCTGTTACTGTAACTGAGGGTGTTGATAAGAACCTGTAGGGAGCTATTTTATACTAAAGCTGCAAATATATGAGCAAGTATCTTTCCCTCATGATATCACTCAAGCAAAGTCACAAGCCTGATGTATAGGGTTAAAAGGAAGAGTAAATTGGATGGGTTTTGCTAGTCCTGCCCCATTGGTTATGAGGCACAACAAATCATTGAGCTGTTTTCCAGCTACCTGTTACATGCTGGGATTATGTTATCGAATCCCATTCGATTTCTCTTTCCACCCTGCATTTAGTCTTTCAGTTCCTAGATTAAATCCTATCTAAATCCATAGCTGAGGGCTCATTTTTAATTTTTGTACACTGTTAGTGCCCTCCTCTGGATTTTTTCCAACTTGTCCACATTTTTTTATATTATTCAAGGCTTCAAAATTATTGTCTTAGTGCCCAGAATAAACTGTATTATCAACAGATTAAAAAAAAACAAGAGAGGAAATTAAATTACCTGTTGGCGACATACATGTAGCATTCTTCCTGGTAAATCTCAGATTTCCTGGGTTTGCCATTGCTTTAGACTTCTGATTCCAAATCAGGTTTTGATATTTGATAGCCTCTTGCTCTTTTTCACAAATACTGATAGTTTGCATTATCACCCATTTAAACTGTATTTTTTTTCTCCTCCTTAATGAAGTAATTTTCTTTTTTTTCTCTTTTAGAATTTCTAAATTTTTTTTTCTTTTTATAAACCATGCCCCAAATTTATAATTCTGAATTTTGATCCTTCTTTCTGATTGCTTTCACCTCTGCCAGTATGATGTAATCTAAACATTTAATAAACCTTTTCTCTATTCCATCATTCAGCTTGTTGGAGAAAATATTTAGTAAAACCATCTCAATACATGCTCTGTAGGATTTTAGTTTAAATGCTCTATCAGTCTGACGACAAGACATTCATAAGTAACTTTTATAACTGTTTTCAAAGAAGTAGGACTTTCATCTATATCACTCAAGAGGTTCTTCGCCACATTTTTGTCTTGATAAATTAATTTTGTATCTTTATCCTTTTAAAAGTGTATAATAAATTGCATAGTTTGTTCAATATCTGTGTAGATATTAAAGTTGATTGGGCTACATTTTACCAGAACCTCATTTTTTGTTTTCTCCTCCGACTGTTGAGGATGGCTTTTTGAATTCCATTATCTTCATTCAATTACTTTTATTCCTTCCTTCTCTCAGAATAGTGAGGTATTTCTTTCTTTTTACTTTGATAAAAATTACCTTACAAGTTTGGATTTTCAATTGGTTTGTTGCTTGTAACTGGAATAATTCTAAACAAGATGCATCTCTATGAACTAGTATTTTACAAACCAAGGAACAAGTTTTTTCTATCATGTTCCAGAAAAATTTTGGACTTTGTGTCTTGTAATATTGATTGGAACAGGTTCCTGGAGATGTAATTAAAACATCATTTATATAAGTTTGATATTCAGTCAATCAGCTTCTCATTTTTCTCTAATTTTCAAATGGATTTTTGTATAATACAGTAATTTTCATTTTTTCCGTAAATGAACTACAATGTCAGAATAGATAGACTAGTTTGCATTATTTTCATTGAATTTGAGTTGTATCAGTTAGGCTGAAAAATCAATTTATTTCCTTATGCTGGTCATGAAATAGTTTGGTTTTTATGATAAGTTTTCGCACATTTTTTCATAGCACTTTTTTTTAATGAGTCCATTGACATTAATTTAAAGTTTTGGCCCTATGTCAACCCATAAAAAGATATTTTTTTGAAAACTCTTGGCTAACTCAATGTAAATAACAATCACTTTTATAAATCCAATTATGATTAAAGCACGTAACTAGGCAGTTTTTTAGTCTGATAAACTTATAAGAACAAATTATTGTGTCACTATTAGGTTATAAATAGAAGAGGAAGATGTTATTTTGAAGCTTCTGCATTTTCTATGTATTAGATTAAAGTGGCCTTTAAACCATTTTGGTTTTAGATTTGTCTGCCCATCATAATGAAGAACTAATTTGGGTACCAAAACCTGCTACAGTCGCATCGCCATGGGATGTTTGAAGTAAACAGACATGCTGAGAAGCATAGTAAGCTCTGAATAAAAGAGAATCCTTAGGATCATCCTAAGAAAAAATAGGATGTTATGTAGGTCATGTGTTTTAGGGTCCCAATACAAATATGAATAAAGGTTACATAAATAAAAATCCTCCATCTTCTCTTCCAAAAATGACAACATGCTTATATTATTAAGGAAACTTCCCTGTCCTAACATCCAGGATCCACATAGACAGTCACACATGCAGCACCTGAGCTGGAACCAAAGCCAGTCCACAGCTCCACAGCTAAGCACCCCACTCACACACAGTCTGATCAGGTGTCCTCACCAGCTTGACAACAGGTTTCCCAAAGCAGAGCCTCAAACGTCCCTATCCTTCAAATAGTTTAGCCTTGGTACAATAACTAAATAAAGTAACTGCTTGAGCTGGTTCCTCCAAGGAGGGGCCCCAAACAAAGGAAACCCTGGGCTTCCATACCTTCACAGTCTCAGTGAGAAAGTCTGGGGTCATCAATTCCTGCCATTTCTCTGAATGTCCAGTCACCTGGCTGGCCCACAGGTCCCTGTGCCCTCTGTTCTCCAAAGGGTCAGCAGTTCATGGCCTTGTCTGAGACTCAGAACTCAACCTGCAGCTCAAACTGCAGCTGCACCCTGAGCTACCAGCACTGAATGTATTCCTCAACAATATTCACTTTAATTAGGCACAGAAACTAATCAAGGTTTGAGCTGATAGGCAAACTAGCAGTATGCTTGCTGAACTTGATAAGTCAGATGTCAATTTATGAATTCTAGGGTAATTCTTACATAGTTAAAAGCAAGTATAAACACACTATGTTTATGCAAACTGTCTGATGGTGTTCCTAAAATGGAGTAGAGAGGAATTTACCTATAGGTTTAAGAACATGATTCAGCCAACCTACCAAACAAGGCTGCCAGGTCCCAGAGACTCACATTTAATTGGCATGATGTTT
>NW_008237885.1:6847220-6868422 GCF_000691975.1 Corvus brachyrhynchos | reverse complement strand
TGGGAAGGCCCGCATGAGCTTATCGTTTGGGGTCGTGGGTATGCTTGCGTTTCCACACATACTGGAGTACGGTGGCTACCTTCAAAATGCGTTCACCCTGACCTGCGGCACCCGAGGCAGAACAGGCAACCTCCCAATGATGACCAGAACGCCAACCATCCAAATGGCGACCAGAATGTAGATCATCAGCCTAATGACTCTTCTGATGATGACCAGGATGTCAACCATCAGGCAGATGGTCCTTCTACAAGCAGAGACTGGGATGGTCCTTCCACAAGCAGAGACTGAATTTTAAATTTCTTGTTATGGAGTCAGATAGTTAAAGCCTTAAGGACATTTTTAGAATTAATAACTGATGTAGATTTCTATTTAGGATTAATAGTAGAGTTGTTATCTTATAAAACAAAAAGGGGGAATTGTAGGTACAAAAATGCTGTTAGTGAGGATCTTCTTGTTATTTTTCTAAGTCCGTGAGAGACTTTTCTCTCTCACAGAAGAGGTAGCAGGGAATGTAAACAACCAAGCCACCTGCAACCTTGGAAAGTCTTGTTTATGGTATAGTAGAAAATATTTTGATAATGGATGTTTTAGGATTTTGGCCAATCACCCCCAAGGGGTGGCTGGTCCTTTGTGCAATTAGACTATGAAGAAAAAAGTCTATAAAAGAGTTTGTAAAATAATTAAATCAATCAATCTTGCTGCACAATTCCTGCCTGCTGGATCTTCTCCTCCTCCTCCTCCCTATGGCTGCGGGACACAGTGATATACCGTAGGAACCAGGCCTGCGGTAATAGATAGTGTTTCAGACAGGCAAGAGTGCTCTTCATGTTCCTGCAATGGGTAAAAATAAAGGGCTAAGCCAACAAAGGAAGCCTTGTGGTTGATATTTACTACAGGCTACCCAGCCAAGGGGAGCCTGTAGATGAAGCATTCTTACTTCAGCTACAGGAAGCATCAAACCCTCAGGCCCTGATCTTGCTGGGAGACTTCAATCACCCTGACACCTGCCAGAAAAGCAGCACAGCTGCTGTAAGTGGTCCAGAAGACTCTTGGAGTGCCTCCACTTTATCCAGGTGATAAACAGCGCCCCCCTGAATTTTAGGAAAGCAAATAGGAATTTCTTAAGGAATTACTGGATTAATTCCCTGGGAAATTGTTGTCAGAGGCAAAGGAGCTGAACTGGGCTAAGAGCTCTTTAGGGACATTTTTCTTATGCCACAAGACTTCTTGATTTTTGTGTGTAAGAAATCAGGCAGGGAAGGAGGGAGACCAGCATGACTTGGTAAGGATGGTCAGACTAAGGTGTAAGAAGGAAATGCACAGGCAGTGGAACCAGGATCAAGTATCATGGGAAGATGCCTGGATGTGAAGAGATTGGATCAGGACAGATAAGGCACAGTTGGAGTTAAATATGTCAAGGGATGCAAAGAAAATAATCACAGAATCATAGAACAGTTTGAGTTGGAAGAGACATTAAATATCATCCAGTTCCAACCCCCCAGCCATGATCAGGAACACCTTCCACTAGAGCAGGTTGCCAAAGCCCCATCCAACCTGTTCATTTCTGTGCCTGTGCTCTGTTTCTGCTTTAACAGGTATGTTTCTTGTACTGGTGGCCTTGAAATGGAAGCAGTACTCCAGAGGGGGTGTCTCACTAAAACAGAGGTGCAGAGTTATCTCCCTCAACCTACTAGCATTAGTTCTTTTCAAGCAGCTGGGGATGCTTTCAGTACTTTGGGGGATCTTATATGCAGGATGCAAAAAGACTCTTTGCAAGAGCATGTGGTGACAGAACAATGGGCAGTGATTTTAAACTGAAAAAAAAGTAGGTTCAGATTGGACATAAGGAAAAAATTTTTTACAATAAGGGTAGAGACAAATAGAATCAGGTTTCCTAGTGAAATTGTAGATGCCCAGTCCTTGAAAGTGTTCAAAAGCTGATAAAATGGAGCTTTAACAAAACCAACCTAGCAAAAGATATCCCTGCCCATGGCCAGGGAATTGGGCTAGATGATCTTTAAAGGTTCCCTTCAAACCCAAACCACTCTATGACCATATAGACATAAATACATATTCTGATATTTAACAACAGGGTGTTTTTCCCATGTCTTACAGAAAAATCTTGTGATCCTAATATAAAGAAATAACTAACGGATGTTGGCTGCTAATTGTCTTAGATTTCATTTAGCTTTGCTTTTGAGGTATTTAAACTGATGTACTTAATTTAGAATGTAATCTGTTGGATATTATATTCTGAAAGGTAGTCTTAGACTAACATAAAATATACAGATAATGTAAGATCTTAATTTAGTAACAAGTAGCAGATAGCAGAGTGCATGTCAGGTTATACTAGGATCAGTAATCTATATACAGAATGAAACAGAAGCATAATAATAGTACAATCCTGTTGGTGCTTGGAAACACCATGTCCTAAGATGAACGCTGAAAGACCAAAATAACTAATTGTGAGTAGAAGCTGAGTTAATAGACAGCTCATAATAATCGTGGGACATATTAACCATTCTAAAAACAGCATAGGGGTTTCAAAGTTTATTTTCATCTATTTCTGACAGTTGAATCTTTTGCCTAACCACGTATTCTTATATTTTAACTCTGAGATATGCACTGCTCTTTGTGGTCCTCAAAAGCTTTATTCATGGTATTCAAAACTGAAAATTTTATATGTAACTTTTCATTTGAAATTATTTGTTTTTTAAAATTCTATTTTAAATAATTTTATTTATTTGAAAGCCCCACCTCAGTACACAGAGATAAGTGCATATACCAAAAGGTAAGCATCTGAAAAATAGACATTCTCTTACAAATTAGCAGCAATCAATGTAAAAGACATGTCCAGGAAAAAGAAAAAAATTATTATCTCCTGAAAAGAAATACAAGACAAAGAAGGACAATCCTTTATAAAATGTAGTAAGTTTAAAGAGTTTATAGTATTCTTTATCTATTTTTTATAATTATTATTACCATTTCATTATCTTTATGTAAATCATGCCTCTGAATCCTATGTTTAATAGATTGCAGATATAAAGATGACCTAGTATACTGAACCTGAATTACAGATATACAGCACTGAGAATTCTACAAAGTTCCCACTATTTCAGAGCACAAGCTAGTGGTTACATTTAAATTTAAATCCTAAAGACTTTAAATTTTGTACATTAAGCAGCCTAGAATATTGTAATAAGCATTTAATAACATAAAATCATTTTCTTTTTTAGATTAAGGAGCTTTTGAAATTCAGTGGGAGTATCTCAATATATTATAAGTTGACTGATTCTTTCTTTTATGTTCTTTATTACTTGATAGCATGGTAATAGGCCTTAGGAGACTTCCTACTACTACACTAGGAAAAAGTGAAATTATCTGATTAATCTGTGTGACGGATTTTGCTTATAGAATGAGGGTAACATGTTCCCTGTATTCTAAGGAGAAAAGAAAAAAAATGTTACAGTTCAAATTCAGAGTGCCATCTAGTGCTGAACAGAAATGTAAAAAAGTAACCATATTTAACCTGAACACCTACATCTCTTAAACCAATTTACGTCATCACGGTCACATAGTACATTACAAGAAATAATTTTTAAAACTATGATATATTGGCTCTCGAAGAGGCTGCAAAAATTTGTCTGGAAAATCTCTTCTATACCACAGTTCAAAATATCTGACAGCATAACATAATAAATTCAAATATTTCTTTCCAGTATGCAGAAACGGTTTCATATGAATTCATTATGGTCTCCTATTCTGTCTTCCTTCCTTATTCAGCTATAACAGAGAATATCAACCTATTTTTGGTTAGGTTTTTTTTAACTTGTAGAACATAGTTGCTATTATGTTTGGTTTGTTTTTTGAAAGGTATTGAAGCTATCAGTTTCTCTTTTTTTTTGGTGTATCTGCTTGGACTCCTTTGTCAATAAAGTATATTTCTTGAGAATTTCTCTTCCAATGCTGATAAAAAGAAAAAAAATCCTTAAGTCTTTGACTGAAACATATCACTAGGGTTGTTTACATTATTTCTTTTGTTAGTTTGTTTTAAAGTTTAGAACTCAAAAGCACAGCAGGATCCAGGAAAAGAAATACTTTTCTAGAAGGTCATGTGGAAAAAAGAAAAAAAAAAAAAAGCCAAGGTATCGTCTCTTCCTTTTACCAGAAAAGCTCCAAACTAAAGGAATAATGTTTTTTAAAAATGTGCTCTTACTCTATCAATGCAGTTTTCGCTGTCACTCATGTCTCCTGGAAATACCAAATATTCTAGATTACGAACAACTAGGGCTTTCACACATAAGATCCTGTTTTACACACCTGCAAATGTGCTCCACAGATCTGTCGGTAGTCCTTAGAACAGAAGTCTCAACTTACGAACTACTCGCCCTTCTGCTTTCCTTCCACTCTTTACCGCAACTCACCAACATGTGCAGATTTTGTTAAAAATACCTAAAACTAAAATGATACAAAATATTTATTGATATCTTTTCAGTACATTCAGCATTTAATCCAAACCTTTGCTCCAAGAAAATAGGCAAGCTAAGTATATTTTTCAATTAAAATGAAATTTTTACTGAAAGGATATCTTAGGCCAGTAAGTAAATATCTTGAGAGAGCTATCCTTTATTGTACAATTATGAACAATATCAGCAGTTTAGAACAGCACACCTTTATCTGGGATCTTTTACTGGGTACATACACTTAACCAGCACTCTCTTCTTTGTGTTAGGATTATGCATTTCAGCCTTGATCATATGGCATTTTCAGTATATGAAATGTGAGTGGTCAAGGAAAGCTGTAAGCAGAAAGAAAAGCTGTAGGAATCCCACCAGAAGAATTTAAGCCCAGATGCAATGCATCACTGAATCTCTTTCATAACATTTCTCTACTGCTTTCCTTCAAGCACTTGAGAAAAATTTATCCTGGTGGAAAATCCTGTCTCCAGGCAAACTGCCTATTGGGACCCAATAGATGATGGATCAATTGGCATTTATTTATTTCTAAGTTCCAAATTATAACAAATTACCTGTAGGTTAAACAACAAATAAGCAAAGCTCAAATTAAGACATTCTTCCATATGTTTGGAACTGATTGCAAGGGAATTCAAACATTCCCATACAATTACCTTCAGCGTCAGGAGGAAGTTGTACAGACGGGCTCTACAGATAAACCAGCCGATCACTTAACTCTGTCTCTTATTTCTCCTATTTCTTGAGAAAGATAAATTACTTCCAAATTGAATACGATTAGGTTCAAAATATAAAAATAGGAATTAGTTTAATAATTTCTAAAAGGAAATTACCTTCTCCTCCAAAATAACAAATAGAATCATAGAATCACAAAATGTTAAGGGTTGGAAGGGACCTTAAAATTACCTAGTCCCAACAACACCACCAAGGCCAGGGAGGCCTCCCACTAGACCCAATTGCTCAAGGCCTTATCCACCCTGGCTTTGAACACCTCCAGGCTTGAGGCATCCACAAATTCCCTGGGCAACCTGTCCCAGTATCTCACCACCCTTATAGTAAGGAACTTCTTCATAATATCTTGCCTAAACTTCCTGTCTTTCAGTTTGTACCCTTGTCTTACCCCTACAATTCCAGATGAAGAGCCTCTCTCCAGCTTCTCCGTAGGACCCCTTCAAATACAGGAAGGTTGCTATGAGGTCTCCACACAACCTTCTCTTCTCCGGGCTGAACAGTCCCAACTGTCTAAGCCTGTCTTCATAGGGAAGATGCTCCAGTTCTCTTATCAATTTTGTGGTCCTTCTCTGGACTGAGGAGTTTCATGTCCTTCCTTTATTGGGAGCTCCAGAGCCAGATGCAGCACTCCAGATGGGGTCTAAGAAGAGACAGTAGAGGGACAGAATCACTTTCCTCACCCTACTGGCCACACTGCTTTTGATGCAACCCAGGATTTGTTTGGCTTTCTGGGCTGCAAGTGCACACTGCCAGCTCATGTTGAAGTTTTCATCAAGAATCACACCCAAGTTCTTCTTCATCGGGCTGCTCTCAATCACTTCTCCACCCAAACTGTGGGTGTGCCCAGAATTGTCCTCATTTTGGAGGTCTTCAAAAGTGATGATAATTGCCTCATTTTTAGTTACTGACAGACACTTAGAGGCAAAAGTCTTTTTGGTTATAGAATCTTCATCCTGGGAGATACTCAGAAACCACCTGGACATCATCTACTATTTCTTTAAACAGCTGGAAGTTCACTTTTCTGAAGTTCATGGGACTTTGCTCTTTGCCAGGCCCATATTTCTTCAGATCACAAGCTCAACCAGGGCATGGTCACTACAGCCCAGGCAACCTCCAATCTTAATTTCTTTAATGAGCTCATCTGCATTGGTGAGCACCAGGTCCAGTAACATTTCTCCTCAGGTTGATTTGTCTGGTAGGTAGACCAGGAAGTTATTCTCGACACAGTCCAGTAGTCTCCAGGATTGCTTGCAGCCAGCTTCATTTCCTTCCCAGCAGACACCTTGGTGGTTGTAATCCCTCGTCAGGATGACGGTTGGTGAGCTAGGTGTTTCCTGTATCCGAAGCAAGAAGGCCTCATCAAGAGGCTCCCCCTGATCAGGCGGCCTGTAGTAGACCCCAGCCACAAGGTGTCCTTTATTGATTTAGTCCCTGATTTTTACCCACAGGCTCTCAGCCTTTTTGTGGCTGTTTCTTAGAGGCAGCTCTTCACAATCTATTTCTACTTTAACATGGAGAGAAACACATCCACTCCTCCTTCCCAGACAATCTCTTTTGAAAATCTTATAGCCCTCAATTGCAGAATTCCCATTGTGTGACTCATCCCTCCCACCACGTTTCCGTAAAAGCAGTTAGGTCACGGTTTCCTAATCGCACCATGGTTTCCACCTTCTCCTGCTTGTTTCCCATGCAGCGTGTGTGCATCGCTGTAGAAGCACTTCGGCTGGGCTATTGGCCTCTTCACCTTATGGGACCAGCACTCCCACTGCCCAAGCAGCCAGCTTGCTTCCCATAACAGTCTTACCCCATCTGGCCAGGTGTACCTCATCTACTGTCAACAGGTCTGGTCTCTCAAAGGTGTATCAAAGGTACATCCTGTCACTTCTGCACTGGTTTTGGCTGAGGTAATTTTCTTCATAGAGTCCTGTGTAGTGCAGTGCTTATGATTTGTGACCAAAACAGTGCCGATAACACACCAGTGTTTTAGCTATTGCTGAGCAGCTCTTACAGAGAGCTAGAGCTTTTTCTGCTTCTCAGTTCATCCCTTAGTAGGCTGGGGCTGCACAAGGAAGGAACACAATTGGAATAATTGATCTCAACAGATCAAAGGTGTATCCCATACCACCAATGTCATGCTCAGCAATAAAAGTTAGGGGAAAGAAAAAGAAAGGGGCTATCATTTGTAGTTATGCCATTTGTCTATCCAAGTAGCTGTTAACTCATGACAAAGCAAGTATTTCCTCAGGATAGCTGAGCATCTGCCTGACAGTGGGCAGTAGTGAATGAATTTCTTATTTTCTTTTTCTTCGATACACAGCTTTTGCTTGATCAATTTGTCTCTATCTCAATCCATGAGTGTTTGCACTTTTACACTTCTGATTCTCTTCCCTATACAGCTGCAGGAGAATGAACAAGGAACTTTCTGGGGCTGAGTTGTTGACTGGGTTAAACCACAGCTTCAATATGTAGATTGATAATACTGAATACATGCAAACATATACAGGGAATCTATGGCAGCCAGAAAATCTCGTCTGCTGAATTCCCTTTATTATACCCCTGAACTGGTCAGGTTTTTTCCAGCTTAAGAGGATGGAGCCAGACTCTTCTCTGGTGCCAAGCAATAGGACAAGAGGCAACAGGCAGAAACTGATGTACACAAACTTCCACCTGAATGTGAAGAAAAACTTACTTACTGTGTGAGTGACCACCCAGTGGAAGGGGTTGTCTAGAGAGTCTGTGGAGTCTCCCTCACTGGTCACAATCCTGCTCAATGTGCTCTGGGATGGCCCTGCTTGGGCAGGGAGATTGGGCCAGTTGACCCATTTTGATTCCTTCCAACCTGACCCACTCTGTGATGCTGTGAACCAGTAAATTCTTTTGACTCCTCTACACTCACATATACAATACATGCACACACAGATGCTGACATATTAACATTCATATTAATAGATATTAATATATGAATTCATTGTATAAATCTAATGAATTAAGAATATGCACTTATATTGTGTTTTGAATAGAAACATTCCTTTTTACTGATTCAAAAGTTGCTTGGTGGCATTAATATGAGCCCAAGGGAAAGAACATGTTCCAATTAATCCTACTTAAGGCATTGCTATTTTTTCCCAGCCTTTCGAGTAGTAACACTGCTCAGGTTAAGTAACAACAAATAAACTACTGTTTCTTCACTTCACCGTCTTCTTAATAGACAGCCTCTCCCTTAAGGTAGTAACTAACAAGCTGGCAATTAAATGTCCAGATTCAGTGAAATCAGTTTCAAAGTCTGAACAGAATTATATTTCAGGACTTCATAGAGGCCCCAGTCTATGTTGTTATTTTTTTTAATACATGAAAAAAAACAATGCAGATACAATTTCAATTTATTATTTTCCCAGTAGGAATTATTGAGTTCTGCAATTTAAAATCATTTGGTATCTTGTGAAAGAAACTCTAGGGATTTTATGGTTTTGACTCCTGTAGGGCAACTCCTTAAACAAACCATTTTTTTGCTGACATCTATTTTCCATTGAAATGCTTCATATTGTAAAATTAAAAGTAGACATGATTCTCAAAACACAAAAGTGGTTTTACAGTTTACATCTTATTATTAAAAGAAATTGGAGTATTTGATAACTTTCAGCTATTTAGACATATATTAGTTTAGGTCACCTTTAGCTGTCACAAAGCTATTCATCTAAAACAGTCTAACTCAGCTGTAGTGAGTATCTTTTTTAGACTAGGAAAAATCCATCAGATTTCTCTTCTCTCTCTTTTACCTAAAGACAGATTTCTATCTAGAATGCCTAGGCTTCTGGAGGATAAACTTCCTTCTGACCTATCTGCTTAACAGCACGAGCAAATATTTTCATTCTGGATAACCTATGGCATTGATTAAGAACAAAGAATTATGTTAAATTTACTGGGTTTAATCAGAGTTCAATAGTCCTAATCATAAAAAAAAAAAAAAAATTCCTTTTTTGACATCCACACCATTCTTCTGAGAATGTCTTATTTTTTTATTTTTAACTTCAATTTTTATTTGATCGATATATATGACCTGTTCTATGTTTTTTAGTTTATCTCATCTTCCTAGCTTATGGTTCTGTTTGTCTTTTTTAAGGATCGGAGTTCTAGTTTCACTGGAAACCTCACAGTTCTTGTAACAGAAAACTTAATAAACCATCACACACTAAAACACAGTAGCCATGCCAAAAATTTCTGAAATTACTGCAGTTCCTCCCTCCTCTATCCACTCCCTTTAGATCTTTTCTAGATTAGGTATAGCTTTACACTTAAACATGAGCTTACTCATTTTGCATATGGAAGATATTTTGCACCATCACCCTTTTCATACTTCGGTAGACTTAGGTCTTCAGCTCTGCTATAGATATTAAAATAGCATAAAACTCTCTCTTTTTATTGTCTGTATTAATTCTCTAGTAATTCCTATCATGTGAATCCTTTAAGAACTACTGTACTTATATTTTGTATACAACTAACAATTATAATGTCAAGACCTCATTTAGTATGAAATCATCCAATTAGAACCAGTGACTGTGCATAAAAATATGGGATTTTCTACATCACTTTACACTTATCTTAATTTACTTTCATCTGCTTTTCTTTTAGTACCTAGTTGGTATTCTGAAATTATTCTGCAGTTCTTCATACTTGGCTTCATCTCTGCTACTTCAATAGCAGGTTTGTTTTTTTTTTTTCATTTCAGTATTTACCAGTTTTTGTAACTTTTGGAGTTATGCTGAACAGTTAGACACAAGAATCACAGAATCATATTCATTGTTTGTGTTGCAGAGGACCTTGAAAGGTCGTGTAGTGCAAATTCCCAACCAAAAGCAGGGACATCTTGCACTGTCAGATTACTCAAAACCCCATACAAACTGACCTCAAATGATTCCAATGATGTGGCACCCATAACTTCACTGGGCAACCTGTTCCAATATTTCATCACCTTTTTTGTAAACAATTTATTTTTTATGTCAAATTTTAAAGCAATTGCCCCTCATCCTGTGACTACAGGTAAAAAGTCTTTCTTCTTCTTTCTTATAAGTGCCCTTTAAGTATTGAAAGGCTTCAGTTAGCCTTCAATGAGGTCACCTCAGAGATTTCTCTTCTCTAGGCTAAAAAACCCCAGTTCTCTCAGCCTTTCTTCATAGGCAAATTGTTCCAGTCTCCTGATCACTTTTGTGGCCCTCTTCTTGACGTATGCCAATATGTCCATGTCCTTTTTTTGTTGGAAGTGCTGGATACAATATTCCAAGTGGGGTCTCACAGGAGAGGAGTAGAGGGGTAGAATCACCTCCCTCAACCTGCTTGTCACACTGCTCTTTATGCTGCCCAGGGTGGTTGCCTTTCTGGGCTGCAAGTCCACATTACAGCTTAATGTCCAATTTTTCATCAAGTCCTTCTCTGCAGCACTGCTCTTGCTTCCATCCTTACCCTGGGACTCTGGGGAATTTGGATTCCCATCAGCCTTTGTTCCCCTGTACTTATCTGGACTTGTTAAGATTGGTCTTTGATAGGCTGAAGGTTTCTGCAATTAGCTTAGAAGTAGACAGAGCAATGAATTATTTGGGCTCTTCCATATGCTCTTCTTTCTCCATGCTTCTTTTATGGGTGTGCAGATGAGTTTTTATCACATAACCTAATGTAAAATGCAATTAATTATTCAGGTATTTAATTCTTCACTTCCTATAGGATTTGAAGTAGATGCCAAATGTTTACAGAAAACTGTTTCCTTTCACTTTCCTTTTCCTGATAATTTACTGACCAGAAAGATCTGTGATGTGACCCTTTTCCCCCAACATGAAAAAGAAAAAAAAGCTTGCCAAAGTGGTGAAACTTTCTAAGTCTTGTTCATTGTGAGTAAAGATGGAAGAGAAATCCTTATACCTTCCAGCTCTGACATTATCTTCTCTGAACACTCATCTCAGGTTTTGATCATCTACTGACCTTATAAAGTTCCCATCACCCATCAAGCTTTGTTCACCTGATTTACTTGAAGAATGACTTACCATTATTTTTTATGCATTCTTCTAGTATTTCCTCAATGCTTCATTTTGTACTGACTTACTGTGTTTTCAAATTTAACCAGTCAGCTTTTAAGAGCTTTTATGATTTTCTTTTTTTAAACTTGAATTTATTAACTTTCCTTCCCTGCTATTTAGCAAGAATGTTTTCTTCAACATGTTTTTTAGACTTTATCCTGAAGTAGTATAAATTGCTTTTGAGCCTTCAGTAAAGTATCTTTTGAAATCTCCTGACAGTTGTAAATGTTTCACCCTTTCCTACACTTTCTTTATCATCTTCTTTGAGAGCTTCATAATTTTCATGTAACTCACATTTTTTTCCTCAAAATTAAATACAACAGACATAAGGGTTTCTGGCTTTTGGTAATCCTGGAAAGGCCTTGACTCTAAGTACCTGGTAGTCACAGATCAGATTTGGACAGTAATATTATAAATCTGGGATGCTGATCAGGACCAGGTCCAAATAGGCACACACAGCACAGACAGAAACATGTATTTCCATTTTCAGGTATCTGAAATGGAATCAGATATGCTTCATATCTGAACTGTCTAAAAATTCAGCCTAATTTTCCCTTCCTAGTTTGTAGTTAACATTTTAACATGATGGTTGTCAACATCTATGATTTCTTTCTCTGTGGCATTGATGATTTCATTCAGATTCAATATGTCACAATTTGTGTTGTAATTCTCAATGACTAACTCATAAAATGGTGCTAGTATTACCTTTTTCCTAATCAGCATTGAATTTCAGTGTTGTTGATATATGGAATATCCCTGAGTTTATTTTTATCAATAAAAATATTCTTTCACCAACCAAAGGAAGTTCTTCCAGCATGTATTTTGCACCCAGTATCCTACAGATACATTTTTTCAACAGTTTCTATTGTTATTACTATGAAGTCATTAACTGAAAACTAAGCTTCACAAAATGCATCTCAGTTATTTACTGTCAGAATGTTCAGGTGCTACTAAAAGCCATTCACTTTTGAATGTGGTTGATGTAGCCTGCTTGCATTTCAAACCTCAATATGTATAAGCTTGATGACCAAATCAAAAATGTTTCTGTCTTTTGGCAGATATCACCAGTGCAAAGGCATATGTTGCCACTTTCCAAAGGAGAACAGTTGGAGACAATTTATTGTCCTTCTAGAGACTTTCCTTTAAGCCCTTTTTACATGAAGTTGAGTGTGTTAGCCTGAAGACAAGGCTATTTTCTGAACATTTCTTTATGATTTTTTGCATCCCCCTTGCTCCTTTCTCAGTAACATTGATATTGTTCTAAATGGTGGTCTGTTCAAACACATCTTTTGAAGCATTGCTGATATCCCTCTATTATTTCTTGAGTTCCTCTGAGTAAGCCATCCTGGTCTCAAGAGTTCATTTGTTGTGTCAGAGGATGTAATCTAGTTACCTGGGTTCACCTTATTTTGCTGCAGGGGGAATACAATGCAGTACAACAATCTGCAAGCATTTCAACTAATACATAACACCTACCTGGAAAATTAACTGCATTCATATATTTATTTATTTAACATCATTCTACTTTCTTGAGTCATTTTTCCACAGGGAATGTGTACACTGCTCTGTAAAACCCAAAAACTCTTCAGCATGAACTGATATCTTATTGCCTGGGTTTTGACTGGGTTCTTCCTATCTTTCCATGGCAAAGATACCTATTTCTTTCTTCTCTTTTGTCAAGTGGTGCAATGCAAGGCTACTCTGAGGGGGGTAATAAGATGGGATCTGAGGGTGACCCAGCACAGGCATTGTCTTCACTGATCAGGGTCAAGTCCCACAGCCCCTGAGTAAAGGGATGAACCAGGGCCCAGGTGAGGCTGGGTGTGTCCTTTCAGTAGAGTGGGATAGAGAGGTCCTGAGCTGAGGCCAGATACAGGTCGTAATGCAGGTCCAAGGGGCCCATCCAGGAGACAGACGCCCCATAGCACTGGGGATGGCACTGGGCACAGGCACCCCGGCAGCATTGATGGCACCAGTCTGGAGATCAATTGATCCCAACACCCATCAGAGGAAAGGAGAAAAAATAAGTCTCCACTGAGAGGAGAAAACATCAGTCTCAAAAACAGAGCTATTTGAAAATACAGTAGACTAAAAGCCCCTCTGCAATTTAAGATAACAATTCCATTTCAACAGGACCAATCTTCATGAATAAAAGAACTATACAGCTGTAAACTATTATTATTATTATCTTCAAAACCAGCAGCTTTACACTTCAGCTATGCTGATTGTTTTCATCCTGTTTATAACAAGCAGAGTTTGCATTCACTCATGAGAAAGGGTGCCATCTAACTCATGGCCTTAAATGTAGCTCAGATACTAATCTCATGTTGTCTATGTATAATTTCTAAAATTTACAATAAAAAATAATCTCTAGTTTCTTCCAGCCCTGGGGAAAAAAAAAAAAAAAAAAAAAAAAAAGCTGAATTATTAAGGGAGGAACTCTTAGTTTGCTTTATTTGGGGACTTTTATGTCCAATAACAAAGAAGTTATTACAGAATTAATATCACATCTTAAGAAAGATTATATATATTAATCCATGTAATAGTAAGTCAGATTTGAACTTCACAGTAAGTTAGATTTGAACTCCATCTCAGATAAAACAAATTTTTTATTTGAAAAAAAAAATGTGGGGGATTGTCCTTTGCTACCTGCCAGGTGCCCACTAAGACTCTTCATCATTCCCTCGTCTCATCAAGACACATTGAAAAAATGTGATTAAAAGCCACAGGGAGATCACTCACCCATTGCTGTAATGGGAAAAATCATCTTCACCTGGGGAAATTAATCTAATTTATTGGCAATTAATTTTAACAGAATAAGATAGTGAAAAATAAAACAAATCTAAAACTACCTTCCTTCTACCATTTCCTTCTTCCCATGCTTCACTTGACACCTAACTCTTCTATCTTATTCCTTAAGGAGCCTACTCTGGCACCACCTCTCCGTGGTTTGCAGTTTACTTCAGGGTGTATCCACCTGCTCCAGTATGGGGTCCTACATGGGCTGTAGGTGGATATCTGCTCCATCACAGTCCTCATGGGCTGCTGAGGGACAATCTGTGTCGCCATGGTCTTCTCCATGGGCTGCAGAAGAATCTTTGTTTTTCCTACCTGGAGCATCTCCTTCACTGGCCTTGGTGTCTGAAGAGGCTGTTTCTCTCACATTTACATATTCAACTTTCTCACAGCTGCTACACAGAGTATTTTACCCTTTCTTGAATATCTCATTGCACGGGCACCACTAGTATTGCTGGTTGGCTCATCTTTGGCCAGTAGCCAGTCTATTTTGGAGCCAGATGGAAGAGGCTGTGTCTGAAAAGGGGACAGCTCCTGATCTCTTCTCACAAAGCCCCCCTGCTACCAGAATCTTGCCATGTAAGCCCAATGAAATATCTTAAGCATAATGTTCAATGAATGCATTTTAAAATCTACCTATTTTGTCTACAGCATTACATATTTAATTTTGTCTGTCCATAACATATTTTAAGAGCAACATTATATTCTATATAAAATAGCTATAATGTTGTATTAGTTTGAAAGTAAACCAGAGGGAGATGCCAAGTCAGAACTATGATTTAATAGGAAAATTTAAATAAAGGCAGAAGACACTGGCAAAGTCAGGATACAACCTGACACCCTGCTGGTCAGGGTGGTGGTAGCAGTCTGATTGAATGGTGGCTACGATCCTGTTGAAGTGATAGATGTGGTTCTTCTGGAGCGGTGATCCTTCAACACCTCTGGTTGAAGGAGGGTCTGGTCTTCCTCTGAAGGTCCAGTGGTGGTTATGTAGCTCTTGTCCTCTGGGAATCCAGTAGGTAAGGGCTGCCTGTGGTGTTCCAAACCTCAGATTATATCCAGGTAGGAATGCTTGGCTCCTCCCTCTGGATGGAACATCTCACAATGGGATGATGTAATTTTATGAGTCATGCAGTGAGACTTGAAGGCCCATTAGCAGATGATATTCCCCTGAGGGATTTACCAGAGATGTGTCATGGAAGAGATAAAGAACACTGCCCCACCTGTTTTTAACAGTTTATGAAGATGGTGATAGAATAACTTTTGGTTACACCTTACATTGTAACCGAAGACAAATGTATACATAGGCTATGGGTATAAGAATTATATATATATTTATATGTTATATCTAGAAATGCATCTGTGTGTAGCAATCTTTGTTGCTAGATCAATAGCAGATTTGGAGTGTAAACCAGCTGGTCTGCTCAGAAGGGATTCAGCTGTTCACACATAAGTGCCTCATGTGCTTTGTGATTCTCTAGGCTATGCAATACACCTGAATAGGAGTAAGCTGTATGGCACAGCACTTAAATGAGATCTGCAACCTGTTGAAGTGGAAACTTTGAGGCCAATACATGTCACAGTACCTCAAGTGACAGTAGGCGCCTATTTTTATGCTCTGCAGTTTCCCTTTTTTTCTCCACTAGCAATAATGAAGATTTGATATGCTAGCTCGGATTACAAATCCACATTTCAGAGGTTCAGAATTGGTGCAGATGAATTCTCTCCTCCAGCATTTTGTCTATCTTAAGTTATAGCAATTCTTTCTGTAGAAGCCTTCATTCTACCAATTGTTCTTCTCCCCCAAGTATAGGTTAAAGGGATTGAATAGATGCTAAACTGGTCAGTGGCCAAAGCTAGCTGGCCAGAATTCAACCTAAGAGAACAACTCATGGGATGAAGTGCTACTGCAAAAGCAAATGAAATGGAAATTGTCTTTCAGTGTGTTTGCCTATGAGGCTGGTTTCTGTAAGACAAACTTTCAATCTACAGTTGGGCTAAACTATTAAAATACAGTGAAATTATGCAATATCATCTGAGAAAATAAGAAAAAGAGAGGGGACAGACAGAGGAATGGAATCCATGAGCATATATAAATTTCCTTCATTTGCAAAAATCCTTTACTATCTTTTTACAGAATATCCTCCATATCCTTTTGAAGGTAGGAGGAACAAGGAATCTGGTACAAATTTACTCTTCCTTGGAAAGGAGTAACTAGCAGATTAGGAGAAAAAGTATGAGTCATAATCTGAATTTTTTTCTAAAATAAAGAAATTAGAACATTGATTGACAGCACATCCTGTAAGAACTATTTTCAGGAAATTGTATGGTTGCTCTCTAACTGCTCAGCAGCAGTCCTGTGATTTGTATATGACAGCCACTTTCAACTATTTTCAAACTGAAATTACCTAAACATTACAATCTTTGGGTTTTTTCCTGCTTTGTTCTAAGAAACATTTTTAAAATATCACGTATAAGTATGACTTTTCTTTTATGAATATAGCCATTTAAAGGGGGTGAGAAGGCTTAGGCCATTTTCTTTTAAAAATTGTCAATCACCTGCCTCTTTTCATAAGATAAAAGGAAAGTATGGATAAAATGAATGATATTGCTTTAATAAATACTAATTTCAACCTGTGCATACCATCTGTGACAGGGAATAATATGGCAGTTTCATTTCTCATGCTGTAATGAGCTGTTAAAAGTGGAACAAAGCTACTTATCATCATATTTTTCAATTTGGCCGGCTGCCAGTGTTTATGACATCTAGTAATTCAGTCATTTAATAGCTCGAGGTTTTAAACTGCTTAAACCCTGTCCAATTTAATGTGGGTTTTAGATGACTGAGTCCAAATAATGATTTGGTCTGTCTTCTTTTCAAGACCTCCCAGTATTCCTCTAATTTCATTGGTCATTTTCTTATTTAGCCAGAAAGCTCCTTGAATATCTAACTGTAGTCACACATAACTACTCTGGAGAGACAGATGCTAGATGCGTTTAGGGCTACAGTCAAGCTTGTGACTACTTTGTAGACAATAGATTAATGGAAGTCAATTGGATGCTAGATTTTTTTTATCTTGAGGAAGTTTGAACCTGCGCATTCCACATACTGGAAAGGTGTCTGTGCTGGTTTTGGCTGAGGTAGAGTTAATTTTCCTCGCAATGACTGTATGGGACTGTGTTTTGGTTTCATTCTGAACACAGGGTAGATGATAATTTTTGGTTTTTTTATTGCTGAGCAGGGCTTACACAGAGCCAGGACTTTTCTGATTTTTGTACTGATATGCTGGTAAAGAATTTGGGGATGCATGGGAGGCTGGGAGGAGACACAGCCAGGACAGGTAACCCAAACTGACCAAGGGATATTCCAGACCATATGACATCATGCTCAGTATATAAAGTGGGGGGAAGAAGGAGGAGTGATGGTGTTTGCCTTCCCAAGTCATCATTTTGTGTGATGGGGCCTTGGGTGAGTGGTGAGCAATAGCATTGCATCACTTGTTTTGTATATTCAAATTTATTATTACTATTATTATTCCTATTATTATTTTCTTCTTCTTTTTCTGTCCTATGTCTAAACTCTATCTCAACCCATGAATTTTCTAGCTTTTATCCATCCAAATCTCTCCCCTATCCTGTTGCTGGAGGAGGGAGCAAGTGGCTGCGTGGGGCCAGGCTGTTCATTGGGGTTAAACCATAAAAATGTCTTAGCTACCAGGCCATGAAAAGAAGTCTTGTAGTTTGTTTGGTTGCTTGCAGTTTTTTATTCTTTGTTTATTTGGTTGGGTTAATTTCTTCCATTACCTATTAATACTGTCCTCTGGTGCAGCCTCATCATTAGAAAATGCATAAATCTTGAAGACAGACTCTTTAAGAAGTCAAACATCATGACGGTATCATAGGTCAAATCACAGCAAACCCAGATTAACAGCAGCAGTTACCAAGTGAGGCTTATGACATCATAAGCATGGAGGGGAGTGTGAGGGGGTTTCTGAAGCCCTGACACCCTTGGGCTGTGTGTGTGGAGAGATCAGGCAGCAGCAAGGATGACAATCTGATGAAGGACACCAAAGATACTGGGCATCTGTGGCTTCACCAACCAGATTGCCTGATCCCAGAGTCTTACCCCCAGCCATAATCCCCCCATAGGAAGCTCTAAAAATGGTGACCACACAATAGAATGTCATGTCTTCTGAGCCTCCTGTGGTACTTGCACCCAGTGCAGCTGCCCAAACAGAGCTCCCAAGGGAAGCAGCTATCCAGGTTTATGGATGAAGAGTGTGCCTGAGCTTTCCACTTGTGTTTGAGGGCAGCAGAAAGAACGACTGAGAAATATGCCCGTATAGAAGAAAAAAGTGAAAGAGGTTGAGGAGTATCCAGAATTCTGAGATTATGATTGGCTGGTGGAACCACACTTTGCTGTCTCTGGACATCTACCTTGCCTTCCCAGATGCACATACACAACAGATAGGAGGTTTTGGAGATGGAAGTATTGTTTTGGAAATCTGGAGGGTTCCCATTCAAATGAAAGCCAGCAAATATTTTTTCCAGTTTTCAAGGACAAGAAGGAAGACCCTGATAATTATAAGACTTTCAGATTCACTTCCATGTTTGGTAAAATTAAGTATAGAATTATTCTGGGAGTTATTGAAAAGCATTGGAAGATAATGCAGCCATTGATCAAAGACAACATGGCTTCATGAAGTGAAAATCATGCCTTATTAACTTACTATACTTTTATGATAAGTTTATCAATCTAGTGAATGAAGGGAAGGCAGTGGATGTGTTTGGTTTTTCTCTCTGGTGTCCAGTGAGAGGATGTGAGGGAATGGCTTACGGCTCTGTCTGGGACCACCACTGAGAGGGTGGTCAAGTGTTAGAACAAGCCTCCCGGGAAAGTGGTCATGGCTTGGTCCCCAGGCCTGCTGGTGCTCAAGAAGAATTTGGGCAATACTCTTACCTCATAGAATCCTGTAATGGTTTGTGTTGGTAAAGACCTTAAAGATCACCTAGGTCCAACATCCAACCCACACCCATCCCCCCCATAAGCTGCTATTAAGTCTCCCTGGATCCTTCTTTTTGCCGGGATGAACTATCCCAAGTCTCTCATCCTGTCTTCATAGGAGAGGATCTCCAGCCATTTGATCATCTTTGTGGTCCTTCTCAGGACAAATGGTTTAACTTTTATGTTGTCCTGTGTGGGGTCAATGATCCTCATAGGTCCCTTCCAACTCATAATATTCTGTGATCCAATGGCTTAATTCACTATTTGTTAGTGACTTTTTCAAGTGGAACTCCTACTTGATCAAACAAAACTGTAAGAGCAAAGGAGATTAGTGGAATATTTTTTTCCTGAAATCACAAATAAAACTGTAAAGTTGTCTTGCATAATGCTTGTCGTTGCTAAATTTAGAAAAACTATGAGTCAAAAAGACATCTGCTTCCATCCACTGCAAAAATACTTTTCCATAAAATCTGTACCATTTTGCTTATAAACAGGGATATCCCCATAACTTTTTTTTGACTCTTGAAAAATGAAACAGAAGTTTTAAATGAAAGAATTATTGAACACGTTAAACCTTTCAAAATAAAGTATTTTATAGTATTACTGATTTAACTTCATAATCACTTTATCCTATCTCATGACTACTTCTGATAATATAGCATATAGGAAATATTTAAATATCATGAAGGTAATAACAACTCAAACGCTGAAGAAATTTTATCTTTTACCCCAAAGATAGTGAAAACAAAATGGACACTGAATGATATGAACAAAAGTATTAACAAAACAAAAATCAACAAGAATAGTCAGCATGGCTTCATGAAGGGGAAAACATTGTTACAGCAGGGAAACTGCAACACGCATATCAAACAACGAGGCCCGTGGAAAAGAAATATATATGGACCGATTCTTGATAGCTGTTTCAGAGATGTTTATTTCTCCAGCCACATGTCCGGGGCTCTGCCAAGGAACGGAGGCAATCACAGGACCTGAGGGTCCCTGCCCACGCAGGGGAACACAAAACAACCAATGGGGAACGAGGCTGACCAGGGGCAGGGAAACCCCATGTCTGTCCCCTCAGGGCCCCTCTCCCAGGACCACATGGCAGGGGGAGGGCCCCAACAAAACATGACCACCTTTGTGGTGGTTTAGTTCAAAATATCCATTACTTACTCATTTCCCCTCTGTGAGATAAGAATTAGAAGAAAGCAAAGCAGGCACAAAACTTAAAGTTGCACCACAAAGAAAGAGTTTTATTACTAATAAAATTAAAAGTAAAGAGAAACAACAAGAAATTAAAGCAAACCACTTCCCCCCTTTCCAGCACTTTCCTCCTTTTACCCAACTTGCACAAAGGATAACAGAACATGGGATGTTAGTCAGTGGTGCAGTTCTCGAAAAGTCTCTTCCTTGTGCTTAAGGAAAAAACGGTTTTCTTCAGCTGCACATGGTTCCCAAACTGCCACCAACAGCAGACCTGCCCGGAAAGAAACAGTCTGCTGTGGTGTAAAACATCTCTTCCATGAAAAATCTCACAGTTCCTTCACACTGCCAAACATAAGCTATCACATGGGGTTATTAATCTTTTTAAGGATGAGTTATTTTGGCCTGAGCACAAAGGCTTTCTTCACCACAAGTCTCAAAAAGCCTCTCAATATTTCTATATAGCCTGACATAGGCACTCTTCACAATTTTCACAGGCCACACGTGAACTTTTCATCCCCCCGTGTACCTCAAATGGATTAAAGAGACAAACAGTTTGTGATATTACAGTTTCTTACCATGGCACACAAGAAGTTTTTTTAAGCTACGCGCAAGAAACGTGGCACCGCCCTCTTTTCTCCTGTCGCCATTTTCAGCTTTGTCTCATGTGACTCACTTTCTCTTTCTCTCTGACTCTGAAACCGCCATGTTGAAGAGCATTCTTGTTCAAGCTTTACGGTGGAGAGAGCCTCGCTCTTTTCGTGCTTGTCATGGGTTAGCTAGCCTAGTCTTGGAAAAGATGTTCTTGCAAAGGAGTGCTTACAGTTTTCCCCATGACCTCACAGAACCTATCAGCTGGCCAGTTTGAATATGGACAATTCTTTAAGCCACTTAAAATTGTGACCACCTCTGTGATCCACACTTAAGAA
>NW_008237885.1:6746862-6845638 GCF_000691975.1 Corvus brachyrhynchos | reverse complement strand
GTTAATAAACTTCTTTATATTCTTTCAAGTTTGGTGCCTGCTTTGCGTTTCTCCTAATTCTTATCTCACAGAAGATAAACAGTAATGAGTATTTTGGACCAAACCACTACAGTGCTGCTGGCTGCATGGTGTCTTCAGTTCAGCACGAAGTGTGCTGGCTGCAGACAGGAGGCTATGCTGGCTCCCGTTGGCTCCACCAGCTCTGCATGGAGAGGAGAGGATAAGGACCTGCCAGTCCCAGGAAGCCGCGACGGATGGGTTTAGCTCTGTGGCAGTCCGTGGCTGGTTTTAGCTGCCTGCAGCTCTGGGACAGTTCCCCCCCACAGTGACCCAGGGTGCGTGCCGCGGTGCTGGGAAAGGAGGGGGGGGTGGCCAGGGGCCCCAGCCTGGCCCAGCAGGGCCCGGAGGCTCAGAGGCCCCCCCACATTCCTGCAGGCGAGCTGGAATGAAAAGAAATTCCTGCCTTTCTGCATGGTTTAAATATGTAAATTGTGAGAAGTGTCATTAGTCTAAAAGACTGTCCATCAGCTCAGGTTCAACCCACTACACTACAATGAAATGACTGGCATGGTTGGTGAGGAGAAGGCAGTTGTTATTGTCTACCTGGACTTCAGTAAATTCTTTGACACTGTCCCTCATAAGATTCTCAGAGACCAACTGTTGTATGGGCCAGATCAGCAGATAGGTTGTAAACTGACTGGAAGCTGGGACAAGAGGGTGGTAATCAGTAGAACAATGTCTAGTTGAAAGGCCAGTAGGAAGGTGTGTATCCCAGGGGTGATTACTGGCTCCAGTGCTGTCTTAACAGATTCATTATTGATCTGGATAGTGTGGAGGAGCGTACCCTCAGCAAGTTTGCAGCTGATACATAAATGATGATGGGCAACCTGCTCTAGGTAAACCTGCTGGAGCATGGAGTCAGACAACGTGACTTCCAATGTTCCTTTCAATCTCAACTACTCCGTGACTCTGTGACTACATTTATCTTTAAGTTATTTATTGACAAATCTGTGGTGCCATTGTCACATGCAAAACACAAGAAAACTGTATATGACGTAAAGAACTGCTCAGGTTTTCACAGTTTTTTTCCTTGTTATCTGTTATCTCTATTCTAGAAGTATCATTGTTTTTTCATTCATTTCCTTCCCTCTTTTCTTAATGTTCAGTTCTAATATTCAATATTTTCATGAATTTCCTCTATTTTTCTCCCAAAACTATTTTCTGATTCTCATATTTCATTCTCCTCCACATCTACACAGTTGCAAAGATTTGTCTGAATCTTATCCAACAGTCCTCTCTTTTGAGCTTTCCTGTTTCTGCTGTCCCAAAATTTTTATCATATGTATGATAAATATTCATGATTTTACATCATAGCATAATAAAAACAGTAACTTAATTGATTTCATTCAATAAATTAACAAAATCAATTAATATAAGGGACCTCAACAGATAATGGAGTAGTCACTGGAGGCTTTTGGTAAGATTAAGTGAAAACAGTAAGACAGAGACACAGGCTTCCTAAAACCATGATTTCTGCTTTCATGGGGATATAAATTAAACAGAGAAGTACTGTATTAGCATCTTAATTAGTATAGAGGTTCATCCACTCTTTCAAGATGTGAGTCTGAACCATCCCAAATTTCAGGATGCCTGCTATCCAAGTACTCTAACCATAGCTAACTATTCAGATGTGGACTGTCATGATATGCTTTTCTTTAACTGTCACCATGTTTAGGTAGCTGAACTTAGCTTTTAACTGCTCAATGAACAAATTTCTCCACTAGCTTTTTTTGGAAATGGAGATAAGAATACTTTATTCCACATGTAACATTTGAGAATAAAACCACTAAAGATAATTAACTACTCCAATAAAATATATTGACTAGGCAGCCTAAAAGTGCCTGAACCTTTACAGCATTGTGAAGGTATTGGTTACAATATTTTATGCTGATTAGAAAGCCTGGCAGTGAAGTTTAAGACAAAGTGCTAAATTAGTAGCTGAAGCCTATGATCAACAAAGTAAAATTTCAAAGTCCGTGAGGTCTGAATCTGTTGATGCTTTCAAGAGTTCAGTGTGGCAAGATAGGAAATGAAGAAAAAACAGGAAGCAAAGCTAATTCAGTTTAAAGAAGACCACTAGTTATTGTAGTTCAGATTCATCCTTCCCATTAGAGGAGTGTCAAGGCTCTTTATGTAATCAATAAAAAGAGTGACGCATCTCCAGAAAGCAATTTGGATCTTACATGGAGTGTCCCTCTTGAGATTTTTTATTTCTTTCTTCTGACTGTAAAGTGAGCCTGGAGTACTATCATTTTATCAGGCTTCTAAATTTAAAGACATAAATTTAAGTGGAAAAAAATATCTTCATTTAGATGGTGCTTAGAATCTTACAATATACAAAAATAATAAATTAGAAATTTGAATAAATGCAAATTTAGCTACTTCATCTCTTGAAAAATGAGTTGTATCTACTTTTAATAAACATTTCAGTAATGTTTTTGTTATAATTTTTAATTCAAACCAGCTCACATTTGTGCTTCTGAAGCATTTTTACTCTGGTAAAAGCAGAACTCAGGTCAGGATTAAGACTTCAGTACCCATTTCCATAAAATATATAGCAACTTTATTTAGAGAAAATAATTGCCTCAATCATAAAATAGAAGTCATATATGCATTTTGGTGGTTATTTATCATTATGGCAGAGCTTCATTTCAACCAAATTCCCTATATGCAAATTGGAATCAGTACCAGCTCTCTAGTGGTGCCCTCAATTATTTATTTCACCAGGAACTTACACAAGCATTTACACTAATAATGGAAAAAGTGAGGCATAAAATCTTGTAGGAATCTGTAGAATTGCTTTAATTCTAATCAGAAATGCACTTTTTAAGTCTTCTAAATTTACCCACATACCTTACTTTAGTTATGTGACAGACATATTTTTGGTGGGCAAATTAGAATGTTTAAAAAAAAAAAAACAACTATGCAAAAAGAAGTACTTCCAATGCCATCTGGTCTGTAGTAAGCATACAGTCCACAGGACTAGACAAGAGCCTTCTCAAACAAATTACCCTCCTATTTTGGAGAGTATGAATATCTTGGCCACAGCACCACTTGTTTCACTTTGTAGTACTATTTCTGTTTTGGTGGCTTAACCTTGGCTAGTGGTCAGGTGCCTAGCAAGCTATAAGCAAAAGCTCACCTACAGAGGTCCCAAAGGGCTGGGTCATATGTTCTAGGTTACAACTTTATTCTCACAGAACACCGAGATAAAAGATATCCATGTCTGGCAAAACTCAGGCTTATGTTCATCTAAGGAATGGTGTTGCTGCTTATACAGGTACACAGTATAATAATAATAATAATAGTAATTATAATAATAATAATAGTTGTCATTGTTATTGTTGTTTCTCGTCTGAAATGGATGATAATTCTCGGTAGTAAGGTGTAAATGTAGATCTATTCACTGTGAATCATACATGAGAAGTAAAACACATACTTGTTGCAAAAAGTTGGGGAAGAGAAGAGGTGATGAAATGGCTGATGTATTTTTCACTACTGAAAATGGAAGTTTGTGCATATAATGGAAATAGAAAAATTTATTTTTAACTGCAGGATGCACGCAGTGATTCTGTCAGCAGCATAGCTCTGCAGAGCAGGCAAAGAATAAGTACACCCTCACCCAGACTAGATGTGTGAATCTGCAGGGCATTAGCACGTAGGGTAACAGTATACATGAATTAGGTTTAGGTGGCAAGGTTTCCACAGCAGCTGGACTGTAGCAGGGGTATCTTCAGTGAGAAGACATCAGAAACTTTACACATGTCCATAAGAGATGGTTCCAGATGGCTCCAAGATGGATTGTCTGCTGGCCAAAGCCAAGCCCTTCAGTGATGTTGGTAGAAACTCTGTGGTAACAAATGTAAGGAGGGTTACAGAGGCTGCACATCAGCAGTTAAAAATCAACATGTCAGTACACAGTCTTTTCTCTCCTCCTTACTAAGCTTCAGACATGAGGGAATGCCACAAGTGAAGTAAATAACAAACCATGAGACCACAATGTAGAAATTCCCCTGAAATGGATAATTTACAAGAAAAGGGATTTTCTCCTAAGAAACGCAGCATAGGCACAGCCTCAAAAGTTATATCATTCTGTTAAAAATCACAGCCACCAATGACTAAATGAATTGCTAGGAGAAAGCATAAAGCCAGCCAGAAATACAACAAAAACAGTATGACTAAGTTAGTCTAATTTTCAATGGAAAGAGGAATAAAAGCAATATTCAGGCAAGACATTAAAGACAGAAAACTTCTATGCAAGTTCCATTAGTTACATGACTAGTGATATTTCTTCCTTTTTAAGTACATTACAATTTAGCAAGTCATGGCTGTGACGTTAAACGTTCTAACATTTTTGTCCAGTTGAATTTGGGAGATTTTTTTTTTTTTTTAATTTCTTAATCAATCATTTAGGCTGAAAAAGATCTTTAAGATCATGAATTCAACTGTAAACCTGATACTGCCAAGTCCATCACTAAACCATGTCCCTAGAGTGCCACATCTACACATCCTTTAAATACTTCAAGGGATGGTGACTCCACCACTTCCCTGCGCAGCCTGCTCCAATGCTTGAAACCTCTTTTGGTGAAATTTTTTTTTCCTAATATCTAATATAAACCTCCCCTGTCGCAACTTGAGGCTGTTTCATCATGTCCCATCACATGTTACCAGGGAGAAGAGAAGGAACTACACCTTGCTACAGTTTCCTTTCATGTAGTTGCAGTGTGATAAGATGTACCTTGAGTTTCCCTTTCTCCAGACTAAACAGCCCCAGGTCTCTCAGCTCCTCCTCACAAGATTTGGTCTGTCACTGTTCTCAGTGAAGACAAGACCATACATCTTAACGCAATTCACCGTTGTGATTTGCCATCAAATTCTTGACAAACCATTTACAATTGATGCATTTACTACATCATTAAGGTTTTTTTCTGGATGAGGGTCAAAGTTGTCAGCATGACTTGTTCTGGATAATTTGTCATCTTGTGGTGTAAAGGATGATAAATTAGAACATGTGCAGACATTAATTTTTCTTGGATATCCTTTATGTTCCCAAATCTGATCTCCATTTACATATTAAAAAAAATGCTTTAAAGTCTTTCTTAGGTTTAAATTTGTCAATGCAAATTATACAACTCTTAAATGCTTATTAGTAAGGGAATGCCTCATATTTTCATCTTTCTAGTTTTTGTCGCACTATAGTGGTTGGGAGCATAATGGGCTGGCATGCAATTATTTGTTACTAATAGCTACCTACCCACTTGGGAACTTGTAAATAGCCATTTTATAATTACAAATATGTTTTATGCCTTAAAAGTACACCTTCCAATTACTTAGTCAAATTGCAGTACATGGGTCACATTCATTCTTCATGTTCATTATGAATTAAAAGTAAAATTAGTGTACATTTAAGCCTAGACAGCAGATGGCATTCAATGGTACAAGCATACTGCACCATATGTCTGCAAAATGCTTTCAGAAAGTACTTGACAGTTCCCAACATTAAAAAATAAAATTAGATAGTAAAAATAATACATAGTTTGGATATCATTTACCTAAAAATATTTTAATTAAGCCATTAAAATTTAGTCCCACTCACATTTGCTGTGATGAGAATTGAATTGTCAAAAATGTTTGCAAAGATAGGACACCTTTTTTTAATACCCAAAAAGTCATATTTTCATTTCCTTAGTTTTTATTTAAAATCTAAATATTCAAGTTGAAAGAATATAACCTTCAATTAGTACTAGCAAAAATTTCATAATATTTTTTAGCTATCATATTTTCATGCTAATTTTGCTTAAATTTAGAGGTAGGTCTACCTATATATAGTGCTTTCTTGTCCATAGCCTATGGAGTTCACTACTGTATCTAGGAACATCATGGCAAGTGTAAGTACTGCAATTTTTTTAAGTGACAGTTTAAATTCTTTGAAAACAGATGGGTCTGAAACATTTTTCTGCACATATGTTAAATCCTATCCATCATAAAGTCTAAATTATTCTCTTTTGCCGTAAAAGGAATGTGTAATAATCTTGATAGCAAAAATGTGCAAATCACATAATACAGAATGTAAGTCCATAGATAAAGTTCAGAGCTATGCTTCACAGAGCCAGTGAAGAAGCCTGGTGTTCAGAGGATCAAATGGAAACAGCTCAACTCAGGTTGTAAATTATGCATTTGGAAGACAGACAGGGAAATATAAAAGGAGAGTCTTTAGTCTGGGTTGTGGAAGTAGAATGTAGACATCCCTCTGAGAAAACAAACTATTGCTCTTTTGTCATAGACCTTTTGAAACATCTCTTATTTTCCACTTCATTAATTACTCATAAATGGAATGGCACAGGGTCATACAGACACTAGATGGTGAAAATAAAAGAAAAAAAAGAAAATTTTCATACTTAAAATCTGGGGCATTGTTGTGGCCATTGTTAGTGGATTAACACCTCATAAAATCAAAAAGAGTATCTTGCAAATCTACATATCAAAATAATGATAAATCTTTAATATGTGTAAACCAATGTCTTTTACTGAAAAAAAATTATGAACCTGCATGTACTCTAATACTTTAAGCTAGAAAATTTATTTAGATGTTATATTTTGCTAAAGACTACTCTCAGATCAACAGTAGCACTTTGTGTTAGGTGCTTTACACATAAATGAAACTTTAAAAACCCTCTGTTTTAAAGAACCCTGAGCACTTGCATGAATAAGTGGGGATAGATTGACAGAGATATAAGGATACAAACGTATTTCTATAGATGTTAATGACAATTTATTTAGAAAATTATGACTTAAAAAGGCCCATGCAATATAAAACCAAATGTAGATTACTGAAGTCATGTTTGAATCACTGCTGAAGAAGTGAGCAAAACCAGTGGTGAGAAAATGAAAGGGACAAGGCAAATTCCATATAATTTTGACTTAGAAAAAAGTAAATTTGTAAGAAAGTTCTATGATTTAATATGGGTTTTTTTAAAGGTCTCCTTAAGGTGAATGCAGATTTCTAGATATTGTGTATTCTGTATTTTCTCAGTGTTAGAGAGGAGATCTTTAGTGTTATTAATGATCATTTATTAATAGATTTATGTTGCTTTTCAAGCAACTCAAGCATATAAAGGAATGCATTCCACCTGGCACAGTTTTTTGGGCCACTGCAGAGAAACACTGATTTGCATCTTCGGTTCTCACAAGATGTGACACATTGTGAATGCTTAAACTGACAGCAGACTGTGAGTAATAGCTAACTTTCCTCCTACATTCCTATTGTGTGTCTAGGAAATCAGAGACTGTCAAAGAGTAAACAAAAGATGGCATTTACACAAACTGTCCTGTAAGTCTCTCGCCAACTTTTTCTTATCAGGAATAATAAACACCAGGGACAGACAAAACTGGTCAATGTCACCTTCTATCTCGTTATTTCCACACCTACACTGGAGAGAAAGAATTTTCAAAGTTGCACAAAGTCTTTTGGTTGTCTCCTGTCAATGACACCCTCCATAAAAGGGAAATTGTCTTTTCCTGAAACATTTCACAAATGAAATATAGTGAGTAGTTCATGTGGTTCTTGCAGGCTATTGATAGCATTCTTGCAGATGTCTCCCTCTATATTTTGAAAAAGAAATACCCCATTATTGCTGAATTGTCACTTTTACTCTAGAGATATTCAAAAAGAAAGTAGGAGCTGTGGTACACAAAGTAGTGAAAGTGGCAACATCTTCCAATAGATATCAATGAAAATGAATACACACGATTTCCTCTCTTTCTCAAGTTTTTAATCCAACAAGTGCTGTTTTATTCTTTGTAAACATGCAATTCTTGATCTCACTTCAAAGCTGACACTATTCCCTGATGTGTCTTTGCTCTCAGACACCCTCAAACTCTTTTAACACCATTCCAAGAAGCCTTGAACTCCAAAAAATATTACAGGGTCACAATCCAATATGTGTTCTATGACCTACTCTGATTATTTGCATAATAATTTCATTATCTAATGAAATCTAATGGATTTATTTGTTCTTGAAGTCCAGTATCTGGATCTGAATTAGAGCACACTTTAATATAAATCAAAGTATATCAAATCTCGAAGGAACTTGCAGTGAATCAAGATTATTTATTGACATAATATTCCAATGTTATTTGTGATTACTCATGCCAGAAAGTGGGTGAATAACCTTAGTTTGACTTCATCTGATTTCAAGTTGCATGCATTATGCATTATGACATTACCTTCCAAAAAAAGAGTCCTTCAGTTCTGTTTCAATTATTCTCTAAAATTACTTGAATTTTGATCTGTTTTAACAAATAAATCTTTATTTCTTAACTACAGACATTTACAGCTTGACATCATTGCATGGAAAATCCTTGGTTATCTGAGGCATCCTCTCAGGACTGGTGCATAAAACATGGCAATCCAGTTCACTCTGGCTGAGCAGTCAGCAAAGTTTCCAAGTAGCAGCTCAAACAGCACTAACTGCCCATATTTCGGGGATTAAATTATATTCTGTGAGGTCAAGACATCTGTTTGAATAACTCTCAAGAAGTAAAAACTCCTATATTTGTTGTGCTGAATAGCTCCTTAGACACTTTGCCAACTTTCTTTCAAAGGAAGAGGATTTGATTCCCTAGACATAGGCATCTAGCACCATCTTGGACCCCCTGAAGTGTACCCTGAGGGAGGTGTATCTCTTGGATATACAATGTCATATGTGCCAGCCCTGTACAGATATCTTTGTAAAACCCAAAGCATCTCAGATAACACTGCGTACATATGTTTAGGCAAAAATTTCCCCAGATTTTCCTAGTCTTGCCACTTAGACATTGGAGTTTCGTAGGGACACATATGATATACACCAGTGTAAAAGTGTTGGAAAGTAATTCCATTCCTAATAATGTAAGGTGTCCCTAATCAATGCTTCTCTTTAAAGCTCCTTTATTTAAATAACTTGGCTTACAACTGTTTAAAGATTCATTAAATTTTTCAAGTACTTTTGTGGCCTGCATCGATTTCTTTAATTTTGTAATTCCATTCAATATGTCAAAGATATTGTAACATAAGGAATATAGTTAGTTAGCTAAGAGTATCCCCCGAAATATGAAAAAAAGGGTCAGTGGCCTTCTGCAATGGAGTGACTGTAGGAGTGGACAAGGGAAGTGGACAGATGTCATTTATCTGGATTTCTGTAAAGCCTTTGACACAGTCCTTCACAATATCCTTCTCTCTAGATTGGAGGGAGATGGGTTTGATGAGTGGACTGTTAGGTGGATAAGAAATTGGCTAGACAGACACATCCAGAGGACAGGGTCCATTTCTCAGAGTCCTGATGGACATCAGTGATTATAGTCTCCCTTTCTTGACTTTTAGAAATCCCGAAAATTTGGAAATTTTAACAACAATAAATGTAAAGCTGTCACTGTAGCTCCTGAGTGTTGGGTTTCTGAAAGCTGCTTTGATCCATGCCATAATTTAAATTAGCACAATGGTGCTGTTAATCAAACTGGATTGCAACAATATCTAGGAAGCATTATACTGGTTGATTAAATTAAAGTGCCCTTCCAGTCAAGACCGTCAGAGTTAGGAAAGAAAAAGGTGACAGTAATCTTTCTACCAGCTGTTGCTGGGAAAATCCCCATCAATCTCTTTAGGACAGAGTTACAACCTGTGCAACATCATGCCCAAGCAATTAGGAATAGTCCCAGCAGCTGGTTTGTAAATTATTAATCTATATCTAAAAATGTAACTAAAAGTACATTTTATTAATACAGTCTAAGAATATACATATCTGTGACAACTCTCCCCAGCACAGTCATCTTCCACTGCTCTTGCAGCAGTACAGGATTCTTTGATCGTCTTCTTTCAGCAACCCTACTGTTTGATATTCTCTTCTGAGCTATTTTGTTTCAGTTTACAAAGTTTCAAACAATTTTAAACTTCTGACTCTGAGCTCCTAAGATTATCTTTGCTTCAATATCCAGCTATTCTAGATACTCAGGATCATTTCTAATAATATTTTGGTTTCATGGGCTAGCGTTTCCACTGCTCTGGACAATTTAACCCTATTTTTTACTGTGTTAAGTTACTAGCTTTTTTCTGAAGCAGTACTGCACCTATTAATTTCTATTGAGTGTTTTGCTTCTGCTATACAATTTCCCTCAGTCTGCTGCTGGAATTATGATTTAACATACCTTATCTGTTTAAGATAAGATGGTTGTATGGAAAGTGCAGGCAAACAGTGCTTCCTCTAGGAGATCATTTAAATCTTTTTTCTGCCAAAAAGACCTTGGGGAATAATGAGAAACACATATGTGTTAGAAAGGTAGTTAAGAAGAACATGTAACAAAAAATTGTGGAACAGAACTTGCTATAGAGAATTTGTATGAATTAACATTAGGAAATACCTTAACTAGCACAATATTAAACTCAATTTTGCCCTTAGGTAGAATGAGGAAAAAGCTATTAAGAAAATGCTGATCCATTTTTAAACATCACTGGCCTTTCCAAGAATCTTGTTTTGCACTGGGTTTATTTCCATGTTTCCTTACACAGTGCTATACTATAATGTATGAAAGGATAGAAAGGATCAGATGAATGAAGGCATAAGTTACTCATTATTCATCACTTAGACTTCTTTGTTCCTGGGTAATCTCCAACCTTATTTCTAACTGAAAAACATCATCAATTTAAATTCCTTAGCATATAAGACTCTATATATTAGAGTGTATATATATACATAAAATATATGTAGATTAAGTTGTTTTCAAGCAGTAGAAGACCTAATAGATATAACAAATTCCCACAAGAAATTATTGCTGACTACACCCGTGTCAGTACAGTGTTTAAATAAGATATTTACAACTCTGCTTTACATTTTTGAATTATAACAGCTTACAACACAGCACCACAAATACATCTGGTTTCAATTAGCCTAGGAGATGAAAGGTGATTGCAGGTTTCTAAAGTTTATTAAATAGGTGACCTCATATTTTTAATTAATTCAGTCATGACCTACTGCAATCTATTATTAGTAATGTGATCCAGTTTGGCTTTATTATTAGCCTTTTCTGTACTTTAAGGTTTTTGGTAATTTTAAATACTGCTAAAATTAATATTTAAAGTTTAACTGCACTGAAAAAAAGAAGTCCTGTCCTGTCTCATTCTTAAATTTGTCCTTTGGTTACATTTGATGAGACAATCTATATGGTGACTTCAGGAGTTGGATAAACATATTCCAGTATCTGAAGTGAGGAATTTTCTCTTCTGTTATTATTTGAAACGACATGTGGAAGAATAAAAATCACAATTTAGCCTCATGCAGATGATCTCAGATACCAAGCTGTCACAAATGGCTCTGACATATATTTGGGCAACTAACGCTTACGTGCTTAATATTAGGCAGGCTGAGTTTAGTTGTGGCCTCAAAAACTGAAACTCAACCCATTTAATTTTCTGAATTTTGTGCCATTTCATAAATAATGTGTTGCAACTCTACTTAAGAATATTAGTATTAATTGCAATCACATTAATTTGCGCCTCATTTAGAGGAAGTAAATTTTTGTAACACAGGAAGAGCAAAATGCAGGATTCTTCTTTTCAACCCACCAATGCCTTTGAAGTTATACATGCAAAACATACTATTATGTAGGTTTATTATTTTTAAGACCATATGCATGATTTTAGCTCAGAAATTTCACTATGGACTTGATCATTTAAAAGGTGAATACCTCAGATCTGAGTATCACATTCCTAAGACCTGTGTTCAGGTTAGTAGTAAGAAGATTGAAGATTTTTATAATGGGATATAATGGTATTGAGAGAATTTGTCAAACTGCTGTTTTCAGGGCTGTCTACTACTGTAGCATTTACTACTACACAGATACAGAAAAAAATCAACATTAAGTACTATCTTATATCCTAGCAATATATTCATAATATACATGCTATAGGATATAATCTCTCTGTAGAATGTATATAACTACATATACCATATATAATACATATCTACACAATCTATAAATTTATATACATACACATATAAAAATGTTTGTCTTTTTTGTCCTATTATAAATGTGGCACACCATTGTTTCATTTAGTTTCTTGAGACTCTGACTCAGTTTGCCTCATCACTCTGTAGCTGACTGCTGGGAAATCAAAAAACATAAATTATCTGACCAAAGAGAGAGTCTGGAGGCAAGAGTGCAAATGGGTAAAGGCAATTTTTCAACTTAGGGTAACAGAATGGTTTGCATTGGAAGGGGCCTTTAAAAATGATAGTCTAAACCCCCAGTTATGGGCTAGGACATCCTGGACTGAGTCAGGTTGCTTAAAGCCTATTCAACTTGATTTCGAAAAATTCTGGTGATGGGATATCCACAGCTTCTCTGGGCAATCTGTTCCAGCGTCTCATTACTCTTGTCATAACAAATTTCTATTTAAACCTCTTTCAGTTTATGCTACTAGGTCTTCTTCTGTTGCTACACGCCCAGGTAAAAAAATGTCTTCTACCATCTTTCTTATAAACACTTTTAAGTATGGAAAGGTAACATCAAGATGTCCCCAAAGCCTTCTCTTCTCCAAGCTTAACAGCTCCAATTGTCTCAACCCTTCCTCATAGGAGATGTTCTGGACTGGAAGTCCTGTTCTGGGCTTGCTCTTGCAGGTTCATGTCTGTCTTGATCTGGGGCCCTCAAAACTGGATGATACAGGTGACGTCTCATGAGAGCAAAGTAGAGGAGGGAGAATCACCTCATTCAGCCTGCTGGCTACATTGCTTTTCATGACTACCTGGGTATGACTGGCTTCCTGGGTGGCAAGCACACATTGTCACAATGTTCAGCCGCTCATGTTCAGCTCTTCACCCACCAGCACACCCTAACCCTTCTCTACAGGCCTGCTCTCAATCCATTCATCCCACAGCCTGCATTAATACTGGCAGTTGTCAATCTCAGGTGCAGGACCTAATTTTATGGTTCCAGTAGAGATATTTGAGGGGCATCACTCAATATTGATCTTCCTTTGGGCCTAGAGACATTGATTTTAACAGCTCTTTGGATGCAGACTTTCAGCCCACTTCCTTATCCATCTAAACACACATCTCTCCCATTCAGGGATAAGAATCTTCTTTGCAAAATATTGTAAAAAAATGAGCATTCCTGTGTGGGGAGTGGTAGTAAGAGTCCAAAGAAGGAACTTTGTAGTGGTGGCCCTCTGCACCTCTGTGGAAAGTAGCTTTTTGCTGAGGAGGCAGAGTTTCAACCCCTCAGAGAAATTAGACAAAGTGGAAAGATAATGGAGAGTAGATTAAAAATAAAATAAGAGAAACATATTTTTGAAGTCATGAAACTTAATAGCATTGTTATACTTTTTTCCATACTGGTGTTTTGAATTTATAAAGTAATCTGCATCTTTTCAATGCCCGTAGAGAAGCCTAGGCTGGGTATAGAGGGAAAACATCAAAATTCATTGGGGAGTACTTGCATAAATCTCTAGACTTATTTCTGCCTGAAATCAACAGGAATTATATTAGCACTACATCAATTTCCCAGCAAGTAAACAGATGACCATGTGGCTTTTGAAACATCTGTGTGCAAATGTGAGAATGAATGGTTGCAGGAGACTTAGCTACCTAATCAATTTTGCAACAGGACGTCATTGTAGAATTGGAGTCATTGTGACCTTAGATACCCTATCTTTTGGTAAAAAATTCAGCAGAAACTTTGGCTGTATTTCACCATTTAATGGAAGAAAAGAAAGGTTGTTTTATTTACTCAGCCATTTTTTAAAATTGCTGGGAAAAAAGTAAAATTTAACCCAATCATTTGACTGCGTCAACTGATTACTCAAATGTTATGTCACTTCTTGCTAGACAAAACCTAGAACTAAAAAAATGCAAAAAATAACAAGAAAAAAACCCAACAACACAGCAAAACAAAACATAGCTGTGGTGTTCTCTGTCTACCTAACATGCTGTAATGGAGCTAATTTGAGGTTTACTTCTGATCTGGCATTTTTCTGAAGTGAAATGAACCATTAGAAGTTTTGTTTCTTGCGCAGTTTGGTAAAAGGCAATAAGGGACTTTGTTCTTGCTTTGAAGAAAAATCTGGAGGCACATGAAGCAACCAATTGATTCTCGCTTACCATTTTGGTTAATTTTAGTTGAACAAAACAGTCACAGCAAAATAGGGAAAAAAACCAAAACCACAAGAGTGCTGAACAATTTTTAAGTGGTGATCCCATTTGCTTTTCCTTAAGTTGAATTTCCAGAAAGTTGTGGAAATAATGTGTTAACACAGAATTTTTCTAATATCTGAAAGTGTCACTTAGATGGCTCTATCCTTGATAAAAATGTAGAACATTTTCAAAATGTTATGTGGGTGTCTGAAAAGACTAACAGTGAAGTAGTACTGAATATGAGTAAGACTACAGTAATAGGGCATTATAATGGAAAATAAGTGCAGAGAAAATAGTCCTCCTATGTAATATCCTCAAAAGATTGTATGCTGGTTTCATGTAAGTATTCATAATGTATTTGTGTATAGATATGTCTACATGCATACAGATAAAAGTATATGCCTGCATATGTAGATATATATATACTACAAAACAGGGATGAAGTAAGGTGATCTGCATGATATAAATAATTATGGTAATGACAAAAGAATAAAGTTGCCCATTAAAAGACAACTGAAGAGGATAAGCATTCCATTAGTTAGTAGAAAAAATCAAAAATATTGTAACTACAATAGCTGCAGTGTAGTTACATTAATGATAGAATAATACTGCTCACATAACACTTTTCATGTGCAGAGCAGACAACAGAACACCTTACAGAAAGGCTGCAATGCCAATATACCCACCTTACAGAAAATGAGGTATAGAGATGTGAAGTTCCTTGTGAACAAGAGAAAGAACCAGGTATACCACATAGGCCTCTTGATTTCTAATTCAATGAACAACTTCTTTGTGCTTTGATAGCTATTCGTTCAGTTCTTGCCATAAATTTAAAAATAAGTCACAAGTACTCACAATAAAAAATCATGAAAATTTTGCAAAACATTTTAAAATAGTCATAACTTTTCCCAATCTGGCAGGTTTTGGCTTAATATCAGTTTCAGCCTGCTATTAAGACAAGAAGATCACATGATGCAATAAGTATTTGAAACTGAATATCTAACTTCAATCAGAAATTTTACAGAACATTTTGCCCTGTATTGTTTTATATAACCATGTATAAGCATGACTTCCTTTGCCATAGATTTGCAAATCTCACTCTATACATGTGAGTGTACGTTACTCAAATGAGTGCAGTTACTAAAATTATGAAACAATGGCTAAGCTCAAGTAATCTTTGTTTCTAGGAAAACAGTATGCTAGAAATTCTATTCATAAAGCTTTGTGGTGGTTCAGGAAAAATTTATACCACTTTTTGTTTAAGCCACTATATCCTAAGCATAGAAAATATAAACCAGTTTAGGCAAAATTCTCAAAGAGTTTTTTTGTTCACACAAAAAAAGAAATATCTTTTAAATTCCTTGCCACAAGGATTTGTAGTATCATTTTCTTCAAGAAATAATTTTATTCAGATTAGAAAATGTATGCTTTTCGTAGTAGGTTTTCATTATTTGGTGACTTCTAGTGTGTGGCAAATGTATGCTACTCACACTGCTTACGTGTTCCAAGGTGCGGCATGCTATTTTATCAGATCAGAAAATCATACTTTAATTATTAAATTGTTCTTATTTCAACCCATGTGCTTTATGGTTTTTTTTGTTTCTCCTCCCTATCCCACCCCAGGGGCAGGGAGGACGGAGGGGAATGAGGAGTGAGCACCTGTGCAAGTGTGTGGTACTTCGTTGCTGGCTGGGATTAAACCTCAATTTATGCCCACCTGAAATGGAGTTTAATGGGCTTTATAGACTGAAAATTCTCAGCACTAAACTATGGAGTTAATATTAAATAAATTGATCCTTCTTGAATTTCTATAATGGTTTTGACCACCTTTAGTTTTTAATATCCAGTGATGCTTGGCATAAGTTCAGCTCTTCTTCATTAGTATTTTTCTAACTAGTTTCTATATTCCATGTTGACTCCATGGGTTTTTAGCTCTTCTTAAATGTAGTTTATTGCTTGGGATTTAAGTTTGTCACACTTTTGCCATTCTGATTTCTTGATTTGTGAAACATATTCCAGTTTCTAAGTGAGTTTTACTTAGTTAGATATTTCTAGGTAGGCTGAAAATTATTTCATGGTAATGTATGCTTTGTTTTCTCCTCAGAGATTACAAAACTTAGCTGCTTGTTAAGAACAAAATAGGCGTAGCAAGAAAGCGAGTCTGTCATTAGACAATACACTTCAAATGCACTTCAATGTGCAGTACCAATTGCACATAGTGCTATATTTTTATATGTAATTTGTAAGTGCCTGAAAAATATTTTTATTTTTAACTTCTTAGAATTTCTGCATCTTCCATTTTTGCAAAATGTGACCTAAAATATCCAATTCAGCCTTCCTTCATTTGATTAAAAGTGTTACAACCAGTAGAGTTTGACTACTCAAAAGTGTCTTTGTGACTTTGCATGTTGCAGGCCACACATTATATATCTGAGATTAGGACTCATTGATCTATATTTATTGTTTTCAGCAGATAACTCCACTGAGAGAAAATGAAAAAAAAAAAAACAAATAAAAGAAAATATTTTTTTCATTGTGAATTTTACCTGAAAAACAAATACACCTACACAGTACAAATGTTTTGTATGTCCTGCCATTGTTTTACAGTCCTACATGTTCTGTGACCTGACAGTTGCAATCACTTATGAAATGGCTTAATGTGCCTCAGTTTATTTTTCTGCTTTACAGATCACATTTCACTTGTGCAGAGGGTTACAGACATGATTTGCCTCCAGATGCCAACAAAATATGTCAATAACCAACTCACTACATTTTCATTATTTCTTTCCCATTTGTTTCCTTTTTTTGAGGTCTAGGCACAGTGCCTTGCAGGCATTGTTGTTTTCTCTATCAAACATTTACAGAATACAAAGACACACTATTGTATTGTAACAAAATACCATCATCTGCTAGGGTGCATACTTCTGTCCATATTGTAAAAAGACCAGGTTACCTAGAAACACAGCAACTTTCCACTTTTTTTACCTTCCATTAAAAGTATCTAGATCATTCTGACCTGTCCTTATTAATGTAGGCTTTTTCCTAATCTTTCCTTTCTCTCATCTTTCACTGACAAGCAGACCTCAGGGATGAATTCCAAAGGCATTAAATACCAGCACTTTGCATTGATATCAAAGTATAGATCAGTAGGATTTTTAACATATCATTAATTCAATTTGCAACCTAATTTTTGCAGACCTTATTTAATAACTTAAACCATTAAGCCAAAAGAGAGCCCAAAAAGTGGTGAGCAGTATTTTGGACTGCCAGAATGCAGAATTTAAAACATACATGAAAAGTACTGCAAGTTGAAGACATCAGGAATCTCACAGGACTATATTTGTGATACGAAGTTACTATCCAACATATTATTTTTGCTCCACAAAGCAGAAGCGAGGAATTTCAGCTTCTCAGCTTTCTCAATTCATCTGCCTAGGAATTCATATACAGTCGAAGTAATCAGGAGAACTCTTGGGAGTCTGGTCTGATATAAATCAATATACATTGATTTATTATTTTTTTCTGCTTTCCTCATCTTTTTCTCCCTCAGTAGTTGCTCCCTGCCAGCCATCACAATTGCTTACCCTTGTAAGGTCCTGTATTTATGCCTTCTATAAATCCATCTCCTGATGAACATTTTAAGACTTTCTTTTCCCTTCATTGATACAAAGAGTTCGCATTAAAAGTTTTATGTCCAGATGTCTCCACATCTTCCTGGTTTTTAAAGATCAGTTCAAAGCTGATGAGTTTTCTCAGCCAGTAAGAAGCAGTATGAAACACAAATATGTTGTACTAAATGACTGTCACATTCTTCTGGATTCTGCTACTAAAACTTTGGAAGTCCTCATTACAATTTTCTTAATTGAGACTGCAAATGCTGAAAATTATAGGCTGATGATAAGGAAACCACAACCAAAATTTCTGAAGAGTTGCAGAGTATTTTCCTTGAGAACTGAAGAATACTAAAGACATGAAAAGTTGTTCCAGACTGACATAGAGGAGGTATGTCCAGCAGCAAGTATCTATGCTGGACAATTAATTTTTTATAACAAATAGTGTTTATTATTGAAAAATAGGGCAAACTAGGAGAAATCCTGTTCTTGTGCTTGGATATGCACTTTAATAACAGTTGCATATTTTCATGGCCATATGTTTGGCTTCAGAAGCCAAAATTTTGGAGTTTTATCTATCATTGTAAGCCATATGATCAATCTAAACTCTTGGGTAATTGATAAGCCTAATAACCCTTGTGACAGTTTTGTCCTTGACACAATGTTACCCTTAGAGATTAAGTGAGCCCTTCAAGAGATCTCTCCTTCACATCTGTCTGATTGAAAGAGAAACCTATAAACTAGCTTTCAATCTCTTTATTTTCAATGCTGTGATTAAAAGAAATCCATAAGCGTTATCAACATCTGCTTCTTTTCTCAGTCAGATTGGCAAATTCCATTAACTTTACTGGATGTTACTGACATCAATCTATTTGGATTGAAGTATTGAACAAAAAATGGCTAAGGTTTATCACACCTTAATGCCGTTGTGTGCAGATGCATACCCAGGACTCAGAAATGTTGATCCACTCAACTCAGGTCTAGTTTCTTCTCAAGAAACTAAGATAGAATGGCCAAAACCATTTTGATGTTAGTTTTGAATGAAGCAGAATTTTTTGGTTTTGTTTCTTTTTTCCCCTCCAAATGACAAACTGGCTTTCACTTTGCCAGGACCTTTTAAAGTTTAGAAAAAGTGTAGACAAAATTCACTGAGTGACTGAATAAAGAAACACATAGTTTTCTCTTTATTGTTTTGATGGTTTTGGCGTGAATGATCGCCTCAACTTTTTTTTTTTTCTTGTGTAAATGCTAGAGGCCTCTTAAATTTCTTGCAGAATTTCCTATTTCAACAGCATCTCAAGAGCTGGATGTTCTGTTTTGCTTTTCTCTCTCCTATAAACATTACTGATTTCTTGAAATACATAAACAAACAAAACAAACAAATAAATAATCACACACACCCTTTTTACCTCTTAGTGAAATGTAGGATCCTGCTTACAAAGAATGATGGCCAGAAGACAGCCAAGAACAGAATGTGCAAAGCAGGTGACTCCTGTTAAGTCAAACATCATTGATTACTCCACAGTAATCCTGAAGTCAACTAATATTTGCATCAGTCTGCCACACCAGTGATTGATTATGGCTCAGCTATAGCGAAATATAAACATTTATGGAAAGAAACAAAATAGAGCTATAGGTAGAATGGGATAACACACACACACACATACACACACACACACATTCCCAAAAGTAAAAAGACAGCAAATACTATTTTGTTAAGAAATTAAAGAGCTGGGAACAATTTTAGCAAACAAAAATGCTCTCAAATGCAATGAAGAGGGAATGTTTTTATCCCTGTGTACCAGAAAAAAGTGGCCATTGCTATATACTTAATTGCTTTTCCCTCATTCTTCCTCTAAACAAGCACTGTTATACTTGATTAATCTTCACAACCTAAACTTCTCCAATGCTGGTTTGAAACTCTAGTCTGAATTACATAGGTTTTGATCCTTATCTACATGTTTCAGAAAAATGAACATCAGGTAAAGAGTTGTGCAGTCTGACCAATAAAATATAAATAAAGCTATTTTAAAATCTTTGTTTCAGTGACATGAAATAATTTCTTTTCAGTGTCTTTGAAAAAAGAGTAGCCATTTATTGTTACAATAGGTAGATATGGAAGTGATTTATAATCCTAGTTTACCAAGACCATTTAACCTTTCAATACATACTTCTTCCAACCTGTCTCCTTTAAGTTCACATCATTTCTGCTGAAGTTTTAAGGCTCAGATTTAAATTGGAACAAGTCATAACCTTTTAATCTCATCGTATTTTAAAATTCATCCTGCAGTGAAAACATTATGCATAAAAGAGAAGGGGGACCCTTTTAAAAAATGTTAATGGAAATAGTAATGGAAATAAAGCTGCAGTTCATCTCAAAGAGATGAAAAGTGTTGTGCATATAAATAGTACCTGTAAGCTTGGCATCTATTTATATGAATCACCATAAGTAGGAAATATTTACTAGTAAAAATGATACAGAGATATGTTTCAGGAACCATCACTCTGAGTGATGAAACATGCCTTGATTTGGTCCATGACTAAATTTTAGTACTTCAAGCCAACAAAAAGCCTTTCTCTGATTTCTCTCATCAAAAAATTATCACTGCAGTATCAAAAGGTAGTGTATACATCCAAAGTTTAACCTGAAATTGAGGAAAAATGAACTAGTTGGAATGAATGAAATATGTAGATTTCACTGATAGGACAGCTGCAAATTTATTTTCAGTATTGAAAATTTTGCTGATAGATTGATTTTTTTTTTTTCACCTAAAGATTTTTCTGCTATTTTAGCTTTCAGGACAAATCCTAATAATTTTAGTCAAGTAATTATTACACTGACTTTATTGAAATAAACATATCTCTGTTTTTGACTCCATGTTGAGATTATTGTGGAATTTGTACACAGAGTTTACCAATGCAAAGATTCATGACTTGAAGGAAACATGCTGCTCAGAATTGTCTTTTGTTTTCTATTCTATTACAAGGAGGCCAATTAACTATTATTTTCAAGGTCCCCTGAAACTTTAATTTTAGGACAAGATTTCAGATGCTTGATAAGTCATTTATTCAGATTTAATCAATTAAATTAAGTTACCTCAAGCTGAAATTGTTATGATGCTACGGGTACTTTTTATCTTCTAACAAAAATGCTTCAGCTATTTCATGAGCCTAACGAAAAACCCTGTGGGTTTCATGTTTTGGGGTTTTTTAATGCTAATAGGAATTCTGGCAATCTATTATTTGGAATGCTGTCATAGCACCAAGCTGTAGGAAAGGGACTTGAAATTTGGCAGCAAATCGAGTTTTGCATACTCTATTTCTCTTTTTTTGACACTCTTGTGAAGATTTGTCCTTGTTTGACCTAGTTATAAGCTTAAAAAACACTGTAGTTTGCATATTCTTAGGAGAGACTTCCAAGAGGTTAAGTGTTAAAACCTCCATAAGTTTCGGTAAATACTCTAAAGCTTTCTACAGCTATTAGAAATGTGTAAGCTGCCACTTGACATCTGGCCGAGCATTACAGGCGCAAATCCATCACTCTGTCCTCTAGTGACCATTCTGGGTGAATCTGGGACCAGACTGCAGAAGAGAAATCAGGAGAGAAATCACAGTCTGGTCTTTTGTGTGCTTTTGGTAGTTTCCTGTAAGAGGAAGATGATGCTAATTTAGAACATGCTTACATAAAAATATGCAATTCTACAAGTCTAACATCAGCTTCTACTCAGCTTTGGAGAGTTTTACCTGAGGTTTAGTGTTTTTATTATACTTCTGTTTAAAATCTCAGAACCTTAGAAACACAGAATCTGGAATTTAAATAGAGTTTAGAGACAGTGAGAAATCTAAAGAGAAGGAACAAGATACAAGTTCACTTTACAGAAAAATTAATTCCTATTGGAAATTTACTTTGCTAATTTATGTAATCAGCATGACATGTCATGAAAAACTTCTGGATACATTAACTGTCTGAAGAGAAAATAAGAGGTATAACATTAGAGTAGATATGTAATTCAGAATTCCTGTGGCAAATTTTGAGATGCCAAATGTTGGATCAGTGTTACAGTCTGACAAGAAATTAAGTCTTAATAACTTATTTAAAGCGAAATATCCACAGATTATTTCCTATTGTCATCATATATGGTTAAAATATGCTTTTAAATGTGTTTATAAAAACAACAGCATCACATTCAGTGTTTTAATCATAAAAGGAGTCATGAAAGTGCTGATAGTGGTATGTTTCCACTAATAACTTAAAAGTAGAACGACCATTTTCTAAATGAAGGACTTTCTAAAAAAATTTTTTAAAAATCACTGTATCTATACCTTCCTGAGAAAAAGTTACACTTCATTTTTAATTTATGCATATTAATTAGTCAATATTTTCCATTTTCTGTGACTTTAGTCTAGTGTTATCATTTCGTTAGGGCTTATAAGCAGATTGGTTTAAACAAAATACTTGTCAACGCACCTGGCTGAACTAGAATGTGTCATATTTTGTGTCCCCCATCTGGAGTAAAGAATGAGATACTATTTAGAATTCCAATAGTTTTCAGTCACAGAGACCCCAAGTCTCCAAAAACTCATGTATTTTTCTCACTTCTACAAAATGTGCATATAGCCAATGACATAAAAATTATTCCATTTACCTGAGCTCACTTATTTTCTTTTCAGAGACACTCTTAAAATGGTCATTACAGTAGTGGACTTTTCCCCTTCTCTGGCCTTCTTATTTTTTCACAATGGTGACAATTTAATAGATTTAGTAGATAACAGGAGAAGAAAATAGATTTAGTGAATTATGTAGTGGAAAAGGTGTGGGGGAAATTTGAGCCAAAATAATCATAGGAATAACAATTATTATATTTAATAAGAATGTTCTATAAATACAACTGAAGACAATAATAAATAATCTATTTTTAATGTTAATAGTAAATAAATATTAATATTATATTAACATTATTGGTATTTTTATGAATAAAAATAATAATGATATACTTATCCATAAGGAATCTTATGAAGGTTTGCAAAAGGCCTCATTTGTCCAGAGTCCTGCTCAGAGCTGTATTTATATATGCTCCTTAAAAAAAAGAAAGAAAAAAAGGGATAAACTGGGGAAAACAGCCTTAGTCTGTCTTCTCCTAGATGATGGAGCTACTAGAGAGCAGAGTTATGCTGGTTTTCACTTGTTCCATTTCTATTCCTGCCATTCCAGGATTCTCAGCTGCAATCAGTTATCTAGTTACTCAGTGGTAAAACTGCAGGAAAAGGACTCCACCCAGAATATTTTAATGCCTGATAAGGTAATTGAAGTGAAAAATTGTTTTGGCTGAAAAAAATCACCTGAACTCCTACTTTCAAGGTAAAATGTCCAGGCAACAGGATAATTCATTTTCCTAATCTGGGCTGTTTAATGAAAATGACTGGGCTTATGCTTGACAGAAGGCTACCTGAACATGTGGTAAAGTTCTGTTCTGTTAAGTCCACTGGCTGTATCCTCTGAGAGGAAGATAAACAGACAGGTGTATGGATGAGGACAGACTTTACACAGGAAATTCCTCACCAGGCTGTGCCTTCTGTATCTGTGAATGTACTCCTAATGTAGACACCATAGGCATCACAAAGGAGAAGAACAGAAATACTGTGTGAATTTATATGTGCTGTCATTGCACCTACCTCAAAATATCAAAGTAAAACAAGTAAATTTATCCATCCAGACCTCAACTAATTGGTTTCTATTAGCTCTCGCTCTTTGACACACTGATACCTGTCATGCTGATCAATGAATTGTAATCATGTCTTAAGGATCTGATGATTTTACTCTGAAAAGAATATTATTTCTTCCTGCTCCCTTTCCCAACAAGAAATCAAAACTTAGAAGCTAAACACAGCCTCAGAAATTATGCACTATCATATTTTGATCTTCAGCATACTCACCCAAAACTGAAATAGAATTCAGCTCCAGATTGTAAATAACTAAATTTAGTAGTCTACAATCTGGAGCTGTATCCCATCATTAAATATAGATTTGTGCAATCTGGAGTCCCACCCCTTGTTATAGAAGAGTAAAATTCGGACTTCCAAACAACAAAAATTATTAAGGTATTAGAAGGAACCATTGATGAGCTAAGATTAAAGCACCCACATTGCATAATTTAAAAATTTAATGATTGAGAGGATTACACAAAAGTAAATGACAACATATTTAGGAGGTTTACCTTAATGTTAGAGGAAATTACTGCAACACATGCATTTATATATATAAATAGAAATTATGGAACCAACACTGAAATTTTCCATAAAGAAAAATTCACATCATCTAAATACAGAGAAAAAAAATTAAAAAAAGACACTTGAGAATAAGGAAGAGGAAAAAGGCTTGGAAAATGTCAACATGTAAAAAAAATCAACCTAGAGGTATATTCACTTCAAGCATCTTTTCATCTCATTCTGCCATATGTTCTACCACAATAAGATGATTGACACTTTTATTTTAAATTCCTGTATGCATAGTGATTTCCAATTTTAAAGATAAACATTCCTTTCATAATTTTTAAAATACAAAAAATGGTGAAAAAATCATCTTCTACAAAGATTTAATGGGATTAGTTACCCATGGGCATTTATGCATCAGATAGATACCTCCTTCCTCTGAATGTCACAAATATATCTCTGTGCACATTTTTTAATCTAGAATTGTTATATAATAGTCAAATGCAATGTAGGAACTGAAAATGAAACTGAACTGTAAAATCTTGGTAAATTTGAATTTTGCTATTACTAATGAAGGACCACACACTTTTCATCAACCTGTTGAAAACAGAATTAGGACTTGTCTAGTCCTGTCTTGATCTGAGATGATTTTATCTGGGCTAAGGCGTAGTAGGAATTGTCTGACAGTGAAGTGAATATATCCTAAATTTGCCTTGACTTATTCCTAGTTTATGGTAATACCAAGTTTGATATGAACTGTGTGTGGTCTCCAATTGAAATGTGGTGTAGAAAGATACAGAAACAGGATGATAACAGAAATCAGACAATACCTGACCATCCATTTATTATAAGTAAAAAGATCATGAATGTAAAATATTGTCCAAAACTACCACTTAGGTGTTGACCCAAGATGTATAAAAGAGAAGATAATTGCAAACATGATCAACTATAGGTATAACTGTCTCAACTGAGTGTGTGTCTATGTATGTCAGAGATAGTTGTGAAGGGAATATTAAAAAGTGATACATTAAACCAGTTTCAGAGTTCAAAACATAAGTTTACAAGACTAACATTGGCTAACAACACATACTACCAAAATACAGTTTTTAACATTTTTGTATTTTAAGTCATAAATCCTCTAGGGGCATATCTTACACTATCTTTGAACATCCAGTGTTCACAGCTGGTGTCACACATTCCTGATCACAATGGTCCTTGATGGTCCCAATCATTGACCTGATCAGGCTGAAAAACCTTTCAAGGAGAGAATGCAGAAGAAAAGTGTGTGGGAATTCTTTGACCTCATGCCTCAGTTTGGGATCTTGTCCTTTTATTAGATAGCTGATTTCCTTGGCAAATCCCAGCCTTTGGCACCACGTTTGGTGGGGTGAGATGGAGGTTGCTTTACCATTCCCAGTAGTTGCCCTGTCCTGTTCCTTCTCTTGTTTGGTTATTTTTCATTTAATTTTCCTTTTCCCTTACTTAACCGATACTCTTTTCCTTAAAGTAAAAGCTGTCTTATCCCATCTCTTTACACTGAGCTTCTTCAATGACCGGCCCTTGACTGTCACTGAGCTCTTTATGCTTCTGGAGCCTCTGCTTTTGATCTGTGTCGTATTTTCAAAGCCTTTTCTATTACCCCACTCTTAAACTGCACATTATGGCAAGAGAAACCTCATACCAAGCTCACACAGCCAGTTCCCAGGGTAAATTGAAAACAGCTGGCCAAGACTAGGGCCTTGCATAGTCACCCTAGGCACAGCCAACACAAGGGCTGTGTTCCTTCACTGGCAATGGTAATACTATTTTTCATGCGGCTGCTAACTCTAACAATGTTTCTTGAGTTGTACTATACTGGAAGCCTTATCTTGAGGATCACGAGAATCTTCTGTTGGATTTTCCTTGATATGCTTCTAATTAAGGAGTGAAGGAAGCATTTGCTTTACCCACAAACTATAGAATATACTGATTAATATTACCTCAGTTTTGAAAAGAACTAAGTTAAATATTAACATTATGCTTCAGGTCTGAAGCACTTTGAACATAAAAAGAAGTGGAAGAAGTTTCTTCTGAGGGTGTGAGCCTGTGTCATGATCTGGTTACTAAAGTTCTTAGAAATGCCTCTGCCCAAATTAAGATACAAATGAGACCACATGCCAGTGACAATAGTAAGGGTTTTATTTGATATTAAATGTGAGTGAGTGAGTGAGTGAGTGAGAAAGAAAGAAAGAAAGAAAGAAAGAAAGAAAGAAAGAAAGAAAGAAAGAAAGAAAAAGAAGTAGAAAATAGGTGGGGGGGACAGAGAGTGACAGGGACAGAATAAGGAAAATATCATCACTCTGTGGATCCCAATGATTTTCTGTTGATCCTCTCCAGCTGGTCTTCTTGGTGGTGAAGATTCCCCAAAAAGCATAGAATCCGATGTGTTAATATGTGCTCAGGCCAGGTAGGAAAACCCAGGCATCTCCCTGGGGGAAGGAGTTTGCCACTGTCTCTTACAGCAGACTCTTGGTTTGTTGCATCATGTGCAGTCCTGTGGTGCAAGGCTTCAGGAATGACTCAGGGAGGCACCTCGGGAGGTCTTTGACACCCCCTCAGCTGCCTCTTATGTGAAGGTCCCATGGATGTGGCCTGTGGCGTTGGGGGTTCCACAGCTGGGCAGGTTTGTGTAAGGGAGATGTGATGGGTGTTCACTCCTCTAACCAGAGGTTACACCCGAAACCTCCTCCCCCTTGCCTCAATTCGGGGGGGGAGTTTGTGTAAACCTGGCTTCTGCGGGCTATGCTCTCTCAGCAAATGGGTCTGTGGGCCATGGCCTCCCCCACCCTGAAGCAATCCAAAGATGATTCTTAGCACAGCTGCTGGGTTTGTCTCACATTCTTTTCCTTGTTTACTTGTTTGTTTCAGGTGATTGAAGAATGGGTTTTCCCTTTATCTAATCTCAGCAGTCTGACTTTCAGTCCAAAGTCCCAGTCAGGTGTCTTCAGGGAGGTTGGTTGTAGCTTCTTTATACAGTTTTTGTTATAATGAGCAAACTTTATATCAATGTTTGAGGCATGAACTATTTCAGTCTCTGACAGCCTGATACAATCTTTTTTTTCCTGTTTCTTCTTTTTTTTTTCTGTTTATGCTGCCAGGTCATAAAAATGAGATATGATGACTTAATAAAATACAGCAAGCTTTCATATTGAAATTAGTGAACAGTCTAGTTTTTCATCAAAAGAAGACACTGAAGAGAATGTATTTTTATTTGGAGTGGCAAGGAACATCAATAATGCCATTAGCATGTGTGTCTCTGAGGCTATACCTCATGGAGACATTCTAAACAGCTTATATTTAATTATGTTTTTAAACTTTTAAGTCAAATTTCCATGAGATAGTAAATCCATTCTTAGGAAATGACCAAAAGTCTACATTTTACAAAAAACAAGTATACATTCGAATTTCCTACCATGTGTTCAAAGGGATCATCACACGCTGGAACTTACCAGATCAGTTACTATCAATAAATACCAACATAAATTTATGCCAGATCAGGAAACATGTTCCCACACAATATTTTCTTTGTTTTTTTCAGCAAAGATGTGATTCTGTGTTTGAATGTGATTAATGTTAATTTTATACTGATAGGTGGTCTGATACTATACATATCCAACACAAATTACTTTGGAAATCCATAATGAATTTATTTCCTACTTTTATTTTTAAAGACCCTTGTTTTTGCCTAGTAACACATTCATTTGTGTCTCTTAATGGTCTTCCTATAAACTGTGGATAAAAATCTTTTTTACACTGGTTTCATGATTTATTATTTCATTAGGTAAACAGGTTTACTGCTTAGTTTGTCTTTTTTATATATGACCTTAATAGAATATTCACCATTACATTTCAAGGACTTGAAAGATGTAACTGAAAATGCTGAGCATCAACGTGCAGTTTTTTATTTTTATTGTGTCTGCTTTGTTCTCATTATCTTGTGTTACAAAAATTTATGTGAAATAGCAAGGAACAGTATACTACAACAGTTTTTTTATTTTTCATTTTTGGAATGAAGTAGAAAAGTATGTTCAGGATATGTTTAAATTTGAATGATTAGGCTCTTTGAACAGGTTTACTTAGTTATCCTGAAATGTTCTTTTTAAAAAGGTCAACCATTTCCAGAGACAATAAATCATGTTTTTATCCTTCCAATTTTGCCCTTTTACCTCTCCCTAATCCTGCTGGTGGGGGAGTGAGCAAGTGGCTGCATAGGGCTTGGTTGCTGACCAGGGTTAAACTACAACAAATCTATATTTTCTCAGCACAAGGGAAAAAAATTTTGCAAAAACCAGATACACATTACCATATTAGCAGTTTATCTACAGTATAATACACATTATTGCAGTATTTAAGTCTTTCTTTCACTAGTCAACTTACAACAAATGAAGGATCATTAATTTAAAAAATGGCTTTGAGAACTAAAAATCAGAGATGGCAAATTTGTCATTTTTTACCCAACAAATTTTAAACAAGGAACAGCACTTGTAATTAATTGTTAACAACAAACTCTCTATTGCTTCTGTTGCAAAGGCATCTTTTACATTTAGAAATTATAAATGCATTTGTTTATAAAAAGCGTGTTCTGATGAAGCTGGGTTTTTTAATCATTTAATGAATTATCTTTAGAATTCATTAAATATTTTACAGTGTAGGATCTGATCTTTAAGGCATTACTCATCTGATAAGTCCTTGCTATGAAAATAATTATATTCTCTTGTAAAGTCACTGGCTGCATGAGTAAAATGTGTGTGATTGACCTTTTATATTATGCTATTGCCTACTTCACAAAACGGAGAAAAATCTAAGAGCTCAAGGCTTCAACATGTCAGTAAGGGTTTTCCATGGATTTCAGGAGAAAACAATCAGGGTCTCAAAGACATCAAAAAAGTATTAACCATAATCTATATTACTGACTTATGGAAAACTTTGACCCCTCTCAGTCTGGAACTTTGTCTCTTGAAAATATACCAATTTGATCATTATTGAACATGGTGAACTTTGCTGTCACATCTGACCTGGAATATATGAGCTTTTACTGTTCAAAGAACAGAACACAGCAGGTTAAACACAAACCTTATTTCAGTCTGTTGAGTAAAAATTTAATATTTATTGCCCCTTGTTAAATTTCACAATATGAATGAAGAGTACTCTCAGGGTTCAGAGAGAAAGGCAGTTAGACATGCTCGTATTCAGACTTCTTGTTCTTTTCAGCAGCTTTTGATCCTTTGTACATTTCTACACTTAAGAAAATGTAGTTGACACAGTGTATTTTTATACTTGTGATAAAGAAGGGAAAAAAATCATTCTGGTTTGACTCGTGCAAGAAGTTTGAGGTACTGCAGTAGTATCTAGCATGTCATAGTGCTCTAACTGCACCATTTTAAGTAGATAACCTCAAAAAGAACTTTCATTCAGTTTTAACCCTTTAAAACTGTAATGCTGCTAATATTGTTTCACCTTATAAATCTTGAAGTCCCAAAACAACAATTATCAAGGCCCAATAATTTCAAATCTCATTAAATCATATGTTCCCTTTGAGATAACCTAGGTAAAATGAATAATGGTTTCCTTAGCAGCATCCTGTTTTCCTTCACAGGAAAGAGTTCATGAGTTATAGTCTGTCAAGGACAGAATTCCTACTCTGCACGAAATAGTAGTTTTGAATTATGTAATTTAGAAGATAGCCAAAAGTGCTTTGCTTGATACCATCTGCAGAGAAGGCCATACATTACTTACTATTGAAGAGGAAAATTTTTCTTTTCCTTTTCAGGTATCTTCTTGATTAATGTTCCTAATATTACACTGATAAGATTATGCTGAAGGTTGTAGAAGCTACACATCACTTTACTTGACTTATCTAAAAGAATCTTAACATTACTGGGAGCACTTAATAAAAGAAAACTTATATTTTTCTGCTTTACACCCCCTTTTTGAAGAAGTTACCAATATTTGTGTGCTTAGAGCGTATAAATCTATGTTTATGTCAAATCAAACATAAGAAATGTAGAACCTCTTAATTTAAACACTGAAAATATAAGTATATATACATACATACATAAATTCTGCATTTCATGTTAGGTTCTCACAGGCAAACAGAAGATGCACACCCTAAACCACACTGAATAGGGCCTTTTTCTTTTTTTCTTTTTTCTTTTTTATTATGTTTGTATTGTTTAAAGCAGCAAAGTATTTTCAGCAACCTTTTCAGAGATACGTTTCAACATTCAGCTGTATCAAAGTTAAGATATAAAAGAATCCAGCAATGCAGTAGAAAATAAAATTCAGTGAATGTTAAAATTCAGTCCTCCAGTCAAATTTCTGAATTCTGTAACACCTGTCTCTTCTTCCTAATTCCCTGGGTTTATTTAAGAATGCTTTTCATTTTCCTTATTTTTTTTGGCTCTGGTTGTTATTAAAGAAAACACAAAGAGCACTCCAAAATCCCCCAAACTTCCTGACTCAAGAGCTCCAGTCAGAATGAATGATTTAAGGAAAATGTTCCTCACTGCTTAAATTACTCGGTTAACAAATGCCCAGTCATTCCCAGGGAAAGGTATATGCACAGGTCAGTTGAAAAGTATCAGATGTCCAATGCTGTTAACAATTTCAGAATTGAAAATCATAGAATTTTAAAAAAGAGCCTAAATATATAAGGATTTGTCTAGTTCTGTTACTTTGATAGTATTAAAAGAACAATAAAAAAAAGTTGAGGATATTAAGGTGGGCACTTGAGAAGTTAAATGGGAAGACATTCTTGCCTCTAAGGATGGCAAAAAATGTTGGAGCTTCTAGAGAGGATTTTTTTTGTGGGGGAGGGGGGACAACCTACTGTTTCCCCACTTCCTCCACCAGATTCTGAAGAAGTGTGGAAGAGTATTTAAGCAGGAGACATGATACATAGCTATTTAATTTGAAATGTTTGAAACCTGGCAAAATTTTAAGCAGTGGAAAACAAGGTAATAAAAATTGACATTCCAGGAACATTAAAAATAGACATCCCTGCCTACCTCACCTATGATCAACAAGAACAATAATTAGTTTTCCAGAAAACTGTATGCTGGCTGAAAGATTTACTCTAGTCATCAGTTGAAACTGCACCAAAAATAATCCTATAAAGCTGATGGAGGAAAAAAACTCCCTTGAAGTCCTCAAATCTCATTTCCATGTCCTTTAGAATATTCAGGGCTTCTGATTTTGTGAAATGCAGATTACACTCCTGATTTTTTTTATCAAATTAGTAATCATTAGCATTTTTATGATCATAGTATTTTAGTTATAAATAAATAAATGCTCAACTATTTCTGAAATTAAGATAAGGCATGGGGGGAAAAAGGCAATTAAGAAAGTTCCCTAGTTAATTTCATTACAAAATTTGCAAACCCCAGGACACTGGTCCATCCAAATTCATATTCTTTTTGGTTGTTTGCTAAACAACTGCCTTCTGATAAGTGAGTGACCTACTGTTCCCCTGCAGTGGTGATGTCTGTGTAGCTGGTGAGTCATACCACAGTTCCCAGCAAAATAAGCAAGCTTACAGGGATTTTGGCTGTTTGCAGGACACTTTTCTGGGCAGTGGGTGCAAAGGGGATCCAGGAACTCTCCTCCAGACAGTGAGACTGCATAGCAATGGTGGTGTCCTCACCAGGGTCAATGTCCAGCCTCGGCTGGAGTAAGAACCCTGGCACATTGGAGGTCATGGGTCCCACACATTGTCAGAGGGAGGATGCTGCCTCCCAGGGCTCACATCTGTTGCTTTATTTGGAGCAGGGCGGAGTGAGAGCAACGGTGACCTCACTTGTGAGGGAAGGCAGTCGGACAGTGGAACAACAGGGAGGATGAGTAGGAGGTTTGTATGATCATCATAGAGACTGCAGAGGCATGAGGCTGAGCTACAGAATGAAAAGAAGGAGAGACAATGAAAGATTATTCATGAATAACTGTGGATGGACACTCCCAAGATAAAGATGGATGGGGATTTGTCCTCTCTGTCAGCAAGAGAAAGGCTCCTTGGCTTACAGATCTGAATTTACAGAATTTGTACATTGCACTAACAGCCAAGGAAAGGGAATGAACTTCATTGAAATAGATTTCAGAGCCACCTGAGCCTGAACCAAGAATTAGCATCAAGAGAAGGCAGCCGGCAATGGTGTTTTGAGATTCTGTTCTACAAGAAATAAAAGTATCCACCTGCCAACCAAAACTGCTGCCACAGGAGATTAATTCTTTGATGGGGCTTGGATCCAGAATATTGCATAGTGGATGACAAATCTCAGGCAGCTTTCTGATTTTTGCTCATTCATGTGTGCACCAATAATACTGCCAAGGGAGACCTGGAGCAATCAGGAGTGAGTACAAAGAGATGAGGACAGAGATGGTTTTCCCCTTGGTCCCATGGATAATTGGAAAGCCTCAGGTTCCTGAGGTATCCTGAAATAATCAGATAGTGACGTTGTCACAAGTAGTGCTTTGATTTTTTATGACAAGGATTTCTTAGGAATAAGGACTGCTAGTGAGACATGAGATCTGTTTGACAAAATGTGGATTAATCTTCTTGACAAAGGACTTGCCAGACTGGTGATGAAGACTGTAAACCATTCACAGATGGTGATAAGAGCTTTCAGTTAAGTAAAGAGAGGTAAGACAAGGGTATGCATGGCACAGGGTGATGGGTGTAAAGGAGGTCTTGCGAAGGATAAAGAACATTAGAAACTGACCTATCTGAAGTTCATGTGCACAAATGCACACAGCCTGGGAAATTAACAACAGGAATTTATGTTCCATGAATGGATGAAAAATATTTACAACGCTGGCCTTGAAGGTCTTCAAGACTCAGCTGAATAAAGACTTAAGAAACTTGTTATGAAATCAGTGTTGACCTTCCTTTGAATCAAAATTGGATTAGAGACCCCTTGTCATCCCTTCCAACCTGGATAATTTTGTATATTTGTAGTTCTCTTATTCTGATAATCTACTGTAGGCTGACTACTGGATACGATACCTTCACTCTCTTTAGTTCAGTATAGTGAGAAAGTAGCATAATACTGTACAAGACGGTGCAAGCTGTCTGCAGAAAGACAAATAGGCTTGTTAGTACATGCTTTGCTTCAACAAAGAAACTGATTCTTGTACATAACTTCTTGGGTTTGAGATTACGTTTATAGCTCAGGCACTAAAGACCTAAAGTGAAGCCAAACTATAGGATTGCAGTACTTCTGCATCAGAACTCTGTATTACACAAGCTATTTAGAACTGTGATACAGGCTTTACACTGGTAACCATCTTACCTCAGACAAAGTAACAGATTTTTTATAATTTCATTAGAAGTTATTTTTGTATGAACTTTGAAACAGATCAAGTGGCTGGCCCTCCAGAAATATTATCACATGCAAATTCAGTATAAAATACTACTTTGCAGTTTATCTAACTCCACCTTTTAAAATCAATTTCATCTCCAATATTCAATATTCTTTCTCTTTGAAGCAGTGTTTGTACTACCTTAACCCCCTTTCAATGCTATTTAAAGTCACACATTTAGGATGGGCCGTCCTGGTTTTCTGCAGATATATGTGAACTGCATTAGTAGATATCAGTGGTGTTCCTCCACTATTTTAAGCCACAAAAAGTCCTGAAAATTACTTTGGTGAGCTGAAATAAGCTGAGTTCTGTAGAAGTGGAAAAAAACCTGAGAAAACTTTGAACAGGGATTTTACCACTATCAAAAATAAAACATGTTCTAAGCTAAGTTGAAATTGACCTTTATAAAGGTAAACATCTTCATTGTCATTCAGCTTGAATAGACAGAGTTTCTGGTTAGATGATATAGTTAAAAATGCCTGATACTATGCATGTGAGTTGTCCCAGATGGTATAATAATAATATTCTCATCGTCACAGCAAAGTCAATATTTAAGTGGTTTTGGACTATGGCAGGACCCTGGTATAAATGCTGTATATCTTTTTCTGAAATAAAAGTTTTTATTTTCCTTACACAAGTAAGAAAAAATGAATATTGAGAGGCCAGTGGCAGTAGTAACACTGTTATAGTGCTTGGAAAACCAACCAAACAAACTATGCCCAAAGTCAACCTTGTCCCCTAACTTACAAATTGTGCAACATTATCAGTTTGGAAATAGGAAACTGCATTTATTGGAAGTACAGAAATTTGGCTCTACTTCCTACTTAACCTGTTACATAATATATTTTAATCACTAGAAAAAGTAATCAACATAGTCTTTCATTTTTATTGAGCTGAAAATAGTTAGTTATATTTCAATTTTCTAAGGATAGAAGACATGCAGTTCGAGATCACCCCAAACTCTCTTTCCTCATTTATTTGAACTAATAGAGTCAGTGGAGTATGGAGACCTGTTCTGCTGGCCAGATCTGGATGTCAAATTTAAGCAGGGTAAAAATGCTCTTCAGCTTCTACTGTCTGTCTGAGGCAGGTGATTCTCTACTTCTTCTCTACTCTTGTCCAGCTGTGTCCTTCTTGGGGCCCCAACATATGAAAGACATAGACCTGTTGGAACAAGTCCAGAGGAGGATCACAAAGATGATCAGAGGGCTGGACCACCTCTCCTACGAAGACAGGCTGAGAGTTAGGGTTGTTCAGCATGGAGAAGAGAATGCTCCAGGGAGACTTTCTAGCAGCCTTATAAAGGGATTCTGTAAGAAAGCTGGAGAGGGACTTTTTACAAAGGTATATAGCGACAGAATAAGGGTGAATAGTTTTAAACTGAAAGAGGGAAGGTTTAGATTTAAAATTAGGAATAATGTCTTCACTGAGAGGGCGGGGAGACACTAGAACTGGTTGCCAGGGAAGTTGTGGGTGCCCCATCCCTGGAGGTGTTGAAGGACACGTTGGATGGGACTTTGAGCAACATTTTCTAGTGAAAGGTGTCCCTGGCCATGACAGGGGTGTTCAAGCTAGATAATCTTTAAGGTCCCTTCTGTTTTTACAAAAAATCTCTAACTCTCCGGACAATGAAAATAAATAACTACCTATAAGCAAATGTACGAGCTTGAAGATTTTTTCTTTAAAAAAAATTCCAGATGTATTCTTTGATGAATAAACCCACAGTGTATTAGTCACATATAATTGTCATACTTTATTTCCATTTAGAACCAATATGTGAGAAAAGCAGGGGTTTTTTATTTTTCTTAGATGCAAAGAAGTGCATAAAATTGCTCGTATACCTCAACTGAAAATATGTTTTTGTTTATTTCCATAGATATTTACACCCAAACCTAAATTAATGCTATAACAAATAGATAAAAAAAGGAAATTTTCACATCATAAAGTACAGAAGAGGTTTAATGGACATAATTCTTAACAAAGTTCTCTATGTTTCAAAGCAGTTTCATTAAAACTCTGCATTCAAGAGTTCCCTAATGATTTTATGCCTATTAAGTTCCATTAAAATTTTTCAGTGAAGGAAAATGCATTAAATTAACTCATATATATTTAATATTTCTACCTCTTTAAACTTTGTACTCCTGTAAGACTAGTACATATTTTCTGAGACCTCTTATCCCAGCTTAACTATGGCTTAGTAAGTCGTATCTGAACCTTAGCATTCAGCATTAGACTCGCATAATTCTAGGAACGAACATCAGTTCTATAACCAAAATCCAGTTCATGTCAGAAAACTGAAAATTTAAACATAATTTTTCCCCCTTCTGTTTGGACGAGCTACTTTAGGAAGTTATTTTTGGTGAAGCATATAGGTACATCACAAAGCAATACAACACCTGTCTGATCAGTGTTTTTCTCCTTCTCTAAACAGCCTAACACTAAGGGTTTCATCCAGAGACCTATAATGCAAAATAAGTCTTCACTTAAATGTGAAGGTGACCATCTGTATATGCAGGATACAAATCCTCCTTTTAAATAAATACCTTTAACAGAGAAAAGTATACGTCTGCTCCATGTTGGGCAGCACTTCAAAAAAGTAAAATCTCATTTTGGCACTGAAAAGAAAGAAACCATGGATTGACTTAAAATATAGGATCTGAAATCTAAATGGGTGTAATTTTTTTGAGGAAAAAGGAGAAATTATACCATAAGTTTTCTTTGCCTTCCCTTATTCTTTACTAAACCCCTAAGCTTTCTTTTCTTGTGGTTGCAAGTAAGCTTCCATTATTGTCAAGAATTTTTTTCTTCATTACTTAGCAACCTCTATTATTTGGCTAATGTATCACTGAGGTTTTCTAGCTGAATAGCAAGGAGCGTGGTGACAGTTATGCACCCATTTAGATTGTTATACTGGTACTTTTATCTAGGCTAAAACTCTAGCCTTTTTAATATAATTTTTATCCTGTATATGAAAGCATAAGTTATTGGATTTTTTTATTGTAAAACTGGCTCTTGAATGTATGTCTCTTGTCTTACGGGAGTTTTACTGAAATTTAGGATGAGATTCTGCCATCTTTGTTGATCTTGCAGTATTCAGTCAAACTATTCAGACAGAAATGCAATTATGGTGAATGGCAGTGGAGAGAATAGATTTTTTATATATTATAGTCCATAATACTATAATAATATATTTCCTTATCGAAGAGTTCTCCTTTCACAGCTCTGAATTTATGCAGGGGACATTTCAGAAAGATCCCAAGTCTATTTTATTTTCTTGTGCTGAAGTTGTCCTTGGGGGATACTCAGTTTCAGTTACACTGACTAAAACATGCTTCTGTTTATGGCTTTTTCATATTATTCTCTAAAGGCTAAATATACCTAGAGGATAAACATTTCATTACATGGAGATTTTAAGATCTTACTTTCCAGAGTACTTTCAGTCACTGGAATGATCCTGGCCAGGAAGCTGCTGGAAGTAAAGGGATTAGCGATCCACAATACCATTAACCTGAGTAGGTGCAAGCCTCTGCTGCACTGTTCTGCGTGTCCGGGGTGGTCTTCAGGCTCTGTTGGGCTGCACAAAACTCCTGACTATGGATAAACTTAGAACAAGGAGCCTCCAGACAGCTCCCACTTGCTGCTCGCACTTATGCCTTGCCTTCCTCTAAAATTGCAGCAAGAAGTCCTTATGTGAACATCCTTTATGAAAACAGTTGTTTTCTTGCAAGAAAGTTATGTAATATCCCACTGAGGGATCTGAGGATCTGTGCAGCATGAAGTGGGAAAATCTATCCCGTGTCCAACTGATGCTGCATGGCTGTTGCCAGAATGGGTTTCTCCTGCAGCCTTTCAAGGTGTGTAATATTTACTTCTTATCTACACTCCTGTTCTAATTCTGTATTAATAGACAAATTTTATCTTGTTGTTGGATCCTTCTTATTAAAAGCCAGAAAGAAACCTGCAACATCTCTGCCTCTTTCTCAATACTCACCCTGCTCCTCCCTTTCACTGGTACAGAACAGTCACTAAATATTTCTATGCATTCTCTATGAATTAAGAATTCTAAAATTTCTTTTTAAATTTTTTCTACTTTAAAGAATATTTTTGCCTTCCATTCTTAGGTAATGTCTTATAAAAACTGACAGAACCCTAGGAAAAAAAATCTTTGAGATTCTAAATTACAGAACTTGCAATCCAAAATAATTCTTCCACTTTATAAAAGGCTAGATTGAGTAATGCTTTTCAAACCTCCCTCTGATTTCTTACATCACTTATGTGGTGCTAGATCATGAATTTCTTTGTTGGATTTGTAGATATCCAATTAGCATCATTTACAAGGATATTGTTTTGAAATATCCAAAAATACTCACTTGACTTTCTTGTCAGGAGGGAGAAATCAAACCATTTCAGTCTGAAGCAGTAAAAGTAAAGGAAAAAAAAAAAAAAAAAAAAAAAAAAAAAAAAAAAAAAAAAAAAAAAAAAAAAGAAAAAATATTCCTAAGCATACTTTTAACTTCAAACTTTCAACTAGCTAAGTGAAAATCCAATCTGCATCATTCTCTATGATTTAGCCTACACAGCATGAAATTAACAGAAACCTTAAGATAGGATTTGAAATAGTGAGTAACATTCTTACTGTGTGCAATCTTATAATTTCTTCTAAATTTCTTTGAGTGTAACTGTAGTCAGAACTCAGCAAAACACACTGTAGGGAAAATCCAAGGCTTAATTTTCAATTGCATCATTGCACAAGGTGAGGTAGCACTGAAAAAAAAAAAAAAGCATTTCATTTTAAATGAATCTGACATGAGTGAAATGGCATTCTGTATCAGATGAATGTAAGTGAAAATAGGACACTGGATTGTTAACCCACTCTGTCTTCCTACTCCAGAAATACCAAGTAAGAATATTGCTTGCATTTTTAGCGCATAAAGTTTGTTTGAATTTGTGTTTTAAGTATAATTACCATTATTTTTGTGTGCTGGAGCCATTATCAGAACCTTTAAGTGTTTTTTCATAGTGAAATATTAGAGGTTAATTTACTTTGCCTAAAGTAAAGTGTATGTTGCAATCAGGATTTACTAAAGTACCTGAAATGTTCACAGTGTGGCAAGGTTACACAAGAACCATGGCCTTTTGGATGAGCATCTAGAGGCTCAGCAGTTTACACATGAACATCTTCATGATGTACAAAATTAGGTGTGGCAACAGAATCAAGCCCTAACTAAAACTAGCAGGAAACAAGATGGACTCTACTGCACATTAGGGGAATCAAAGGGAAAAAAAAACCCTAGATGGAAAATTTGTATAATGAAGGATGTAAACTTTTTGCCTACTGACTCTTTGTTTTAGTCACAGTAGTTCAATTGCGTTTGCCAAAGAATGACACAAACTGACAGTTCTCTATGTAGATATGTATTCACACTGCTTGCACTTCATAAAGTCATAGAATCAAAGAACATTTCAAGCTGGAAAGGACCCACCAGGATCACTGTGTTCAGTGTAAACTTGACCATAGTTAGAAAACCAAAACCGTTCGAAATGTCTCAGATTCTCTGTATCTTAGTATAAAAGTGAACCTACATCAAGCCTTTGGTCAGTACAATCAACGTTACCTTGAAAGCTGCTCATGTCAGCCTAAATCAGGCACCTTCATTTAGTCAGCTGAAAAGCTCTAAAGCTCCATTACCTATACCGATTAGGGACTTTATTAACTTGTCCACATATATATGTATAGTGACAGCTGAGATCTGCACAATTCCATCAGATAGGGCACAAGACTCCAGGAGCCCTGCCCTCTCTGGAAAGCCAGATGGTGTATATATGTGGGACAGTAATAAAAAAGATGGCACTGGACACCTTTGTTTAGGCAACAGATATGAATGCACAAGTACAGATTTATATTTATATTGTATTTGCAGTCAAATGCAAGATGGGTCTTGTATCCCATCTAACATATGCTTCTAAGTTATTCACAGACACATAAACAAATGTTTCATTGACGTATGCTTACATCATTCTCTTCCTCAAAAGGAAGGTCGCCAGGAACCTTACATAAAATTAATTTTAAATTAGGAAGGAAGGATTTTATTCTTATCTTCACTAGAGAACATGACTTCCACAGCTCACATTTCTCACTATTTATTTGTTTATTTCCTGCCTGTAAAATTGAGGATATTTTCAGCCCCTTTTCAATTAACTTCATAAAGAAAATTTATGTAATTATTCTCAGTTGATTTATTTTTTAATCTCTGCTGTCTGTGTATTACTGTATACTGGTCATATAGCAGCTTACAGGTTCTCAAGTCCAGATGTGTCTCTCATGTTCTCAAACATGAGAACATGACAGACATATCACTCTTCCTACTCTGTGTTTAGGTTTCTACATAAATCAAACCAGTCAAAGCAAACTGAATAAGAGGCATGACATGTACACATAGATTCTTGACCTTGGTGATTAGAGACAGCCCTGAGATTTTATCACAGCACTTGACAGTGTATGAGTTTATTTCCAGTTTCATTTTACAATGAATGGGTTGAAATAGAAACCATATCTGTTTCCAGTATTGTTACACTACAAACACTTTTAATTTCTATAGCATCATTTTTGTGAAATGCTTAAATCTGATCCAGTCATACTTTGGGAAAAAAAAATGAATTAACAGAATAGCTTTTCTATGTGTGCAAAATTGGAAAGTGTGTAGAAATAAAAAGTACCATTATTATGGTATTAATAGGAAATTCAGGGAAAAGAACAAGCAGAGTCTGCTTTCAGATGTGAAGATAGGACCTCTAGATAAATAAAATGGAATGATACCCGAGGAGTTCAAGAAAATGTCAAGAGTTTTTGTTTGCTTTCAGAGAAACACGCAAAAGCTGAAGAACATAATTTTTCAATTTTTCAGCAAAGTCTGATTGCATCGATTTTGAGGGAGGGAGAAACAGATTTTAAAAAAGGACATTTCAGCCTGAGATATGGAGAGAAAAAGCAAACTGTAATATTCAGAGAGATTTTCTAACCTTAACCTCGAGCTAAAGCCATCAGGACTTGCTCAATAATGGTGACAGCACATGATTCATTTCACTTATTTCATCTTGCCAAGGACAATTGTACAAAGACGGGAGGGGGAGTGTGTAGGGACGGAAAGCAGTCTATGCTTTTTCTTGTCTGTGACATTTCATAGGTGCCTTGAAAGTTAATTTTTTTTCACCAAATTTTGCAGATGAAAATGCTCAGGAAAAAAACTAAAGCTCAGTAACGGTTCTTTTTTTTTTTTTTACTATAGAAATAGTAAGATTTGGAAAAGTGTGAGAAATCCCATTAAAAGCTCTTGGTTTTATTTAATAATATTAGCCACAGTGTACAGTAATTCAAGTGGATGTTAAATCGTTGAATGCTATTACATAAGGTTTTGAATTGCAACATAAATAAATGAATCTGTGTGAGGGTATTTTTCCAGGCATCATTATGAAGACATCTTGTGATACTTCCTGCATAACTTTGAATCCTTTCGCTTACCTTCAGTAAAATTATTCATAACTCAGACTCACTGGTGCCAACACGATGTTCTTCTCACTAATGCAGCATGGGAATAGCTTTCTTACATATTTCTTCTCATAATGCTGCTTTACTGAAGAAGTAAAATATTATCCCAAGTACACAACTAAGAAATAGCATTAGAGAAATATCAAAGCCCTAAGTCTACAATGATTTAGACATTGAGGAACAAAATATTGGAAAGTCTCTTAATGCCTAAGAGCTTACTTGGGCCAATATTGTTTTTCTTAATGTGGGAGTTACAGAAAATGAATGAAATTGGATTACTCACCTTTTGGAAATTTAGACCATTTGAATATTCAGTTTTTCATTTGAAAAATGGGGGAAGGAGAAAAGGAAAAGAAGAAAAAGAAAAAACCAAAAAAAGGAACAAAAACCAAACCTAGTTTTTCTTAATGGTACCTTGGAGATGTGTTAACTTCTAAAAATCTTTCTGGGATTCAGTAAAATTCTACTCCTCTTTGATTTTAACAAAAATAATTTCATCATTAGCAAGCATTCTTCAGACCCACAATGTTCATGTTATCATAGAAAGAGAGACAAAAGATATAAGTCATAGGACTCTTTAAAGTCTCTGTGTACCTACAGCTACTGATGATATTTTCAGCTTAATTTTCCGGATTCCTTCCAGAGTCCACATGGACAGATAAAAGCAATATAGAAATATGCTGCACTGGAAAAGCAAACACAGACACTTAAAGTAGCTTTGTTTGCCTGATGCACGCCTGCATTTTCTGAAATAGTTCTTCCAAGATATGTGACATTGGCAACACATAATTCCACAGTGTGACCTTGTATCAAAACATGATTTGCTTTCAAACATTGAGATGATTTTTGTAACAATTTCTGTTTTTTCTAAACTTGTCTTTAATTATCTTTCTGTGGTGGCTGTTTAAGGAGTCACTCACTGTCATGTAAGCAGCACTACAGGAGAGTCAGAGGTTTAGCAAACCCCTGATGTGTGTTCCAAATGGATATGAGATTACAGAGGTTCAAGAGCAGCCCTTTTTTGCATAAATTTTGAAATGCTCCTTGAAAATTGATCATTCCAGAGCAAGCACAACTATGTGAAGATAAGAAACAAGCTTTCTACATTATGCAAATTCCCACCCAAGCCAGAAAATGTCACTTCACTTCTGGAACAGAGAGGGTTTGCACATTTGAACTTCACAGAGTTCAACTCAGCTCTCTGTCCTTTTCTTTCCTCCTCAGTAATTATTCTTAACTGTGGTGGCGTAACTCTAAGATATGTGTGAGCAAGTGCATACAAAATCAATCTTCACTTAAGGTTTCTTTGGATTTTTTTATCTTTCTGTTCCTTCCAGTAATGAGTAGGTTATGACATTTAAATGTGCTTATGTGTAGGGTTCAAATCAGTCATTTTTAGAGGTTAAGGAGTCAATGGCTGCAGCAAATGAATCCCATGACTGAGACAAGCTTTTCCGAGTGCAGTTTCTGTTCTGTGTCATTCCAAGTGTTGAAAAAATAAACACATCTGTAAAGTAAGGAAACATCCTTTTTACTGACAGCTGGACTATTTACAATTCCTGATGCATAGGCATGATAAAAACATAAAATGGCACTGTTTTATTTTAAAATATTTTTAAATCCAAGAAAATGAGAGCTGAATAAAAAATTGCAAATACACTCTAGCAAGACACCATGCTACATAAACTGTACCTGAAAAGCCTGATAGTGACAGAGCAACTTGCTTTCACATATCTTGGGGGGGAAAAAAAAAAAAAAAAATGATTGAAGTCCAGCAAAAGTCTACAGAGAAAACAGGTATTCTTTGTTCTTTGGTCAGATGTATTTGTTTTGATTTGTCGCCAGAAAGATCTATTCCACTGAATGTTTGTCTAGGCCAAATATAGGGGTTTTTTTTCCACTGGAAAGTGGAAGTCACAGGTCAATTTTTCTGCTACACAAAAGAAAAATGTGAGAAGTAGAAAGAGTGAGACAGCTGTGTTGGTCCTGTTGTGGGTGGAGGATAGGATCATCTAATATTACTACTGAAAAGATTTTATACACCTTTCTTGCTCTACAGGGGACAGTGAGATTTTCTGGGGTACTAACACTAGCAAAGGAGGTGTTTAGGGCTATAGTCTGCTGTAGGTCTGGTGAATGCTAGCCTGAATCCTTCCATGAAATTGTAACTTCTGTAAAGTCAGTGGGAGCTTTCTCACTGACTTGCAGGGAGACAGAATTTCACATGTGCTCTGAAGAGCTTGGTCATGAGATGTGAAGCAAACACTAACAAAGTCAAATAGGTATAATCATTCTTTGTCTGACGATCACTCCTTTGGGTGGAACTGTCTCTACAGTACAACGGGATGGATTACTATAAAACTGAATTACTTTGGGGTTTTTTCCTGCTCTAGATAGACAGGCTAAACATTTAGGTTGGGAAAAAACTTCACTATCATAAAATCTACATAGTACTTCACTGAACTGCTTTATTGGATATTTTTCCTTTACCAGGACAAAGTTCTGGGAAGGTGATTATAAGAATTCAAGAGGGTCTGGCTGAAACAGTGGACTTGGAGGCTATGTCAAAACATCTAATAATCTGCCCAGTCTTAAAAGGGTGCTATTAAAAATTGAGACTGAACATGAACATGGCAGATCTGAAGAATTGCCTACATTTTCTATAATTTAGTAAAATGCCTAATTAAATTAAGGTAAATGCTGTTTATATTTTTTCCTTCCTGAGTGAGAAAAGTTTCATTCTTTCAGAGTTTTAACAACCAAAATTTCTCCTGTAGTTTCCTAATTTAATGAATATACACTGTAGTGAAGATTTATATATATCAGTTTAGAAATCCTAGATAATTCTAGTTACTCAGTGAGACAAAGTAAAGGGTATTGTTACCTTATAATTTATTTAAAACAACTAGAAATCTTTAGTTTCTTCTGCAGGTGGCCTGTTTGAACTCACATGTAAGACTTTAAAGGAAAAGATTTTGCAATGAGCAATCAAAAGAAATTTCCATTATTTTTAATCTTCACTCCTATTAACATCATATTATGCCATGAAATTGCAAGTAAAACACATTAGCTTCTATGAAACATCTATGAAAGTTTGGGGTTTTTTTTAGTTTTAACCTTGAACGTTAGAATATAATTACGATATTTTAATGTAATAGCACAAACTACTTCATTATGCCAATCAGGAGATTAGCTTTGTGGAAATAAAACCAGAGATCACTTCAGATTTCAGTATCATGACTTTGTAGGTCGTTTATCCTGTGCAATGTAAAGCTGTCTTGGAGTGTTTGGACAGTACCTTTGGTTACAATGACCAACGGTCATCTGAAATAATAGCTCTGGTCCCTTGAACAGATAAAGAAAAATGTTGTCTTGATGGATGGCTGGATGGCTTTTATGCATTATTATTTTATAACAGGCAAGAGGATACCTTATACCTGCTCCTGTCAATTAAATACTTTATATGTGCCATTTTTTCTGGTTTGGCAGAAAGTGTAGCCATGAATTTAAAAGAAAGCAGCATTCACATATCTTCAAAAAACATCAAAGCCCTTAAAATTTCAGATGTAACCACAGTCTGAATAGAAGCATGTAAAAACTAATCCCATGAAGTCACAGGAAAACTCGGAATCCGTGACAGTCTTTTAGACTGATACTCTTCTAAAGTGACAGAACGGGCGCTAATAGATGTATACTGAATGCAGAAATGGGTAAAAATGTAGGGAAGGGGAAGACAGAGTCTGGAGTGTTTGAAATGTTCACACAATATTGCTGTAATTTGTGGAAATGACTCATTGTGTTTGCACTGGATTAATGAAAGCCAGTCAACTGAAAATCATTGCCATCCTAATCATGACCCTCGGGGGTGTTTACATTAAGAAAAAATATATGTTCAAGTGTTGTATATTTCATATTCAATGTATAAAGTTTGGGTTCACTTCAGAAAGCTTAGAATAGTGTTCATAAACTGCTCCTAAATCACTATTGTATCATTTCCCAAAGTATGCACAACAGCAAGAGAATTTTTTTTGGACTGTAAAAATACACTAAATGAATACTACAGATACAGATGTCAAGCAGGTGAGAGGTTTCAAATAATGCACAAGAACTGTTGAAAAAAAAACCTCAAAGAAATGTAGGCTTTTCTTTTTTAAATACCCACCACTTCCTCCTGCCTACAAAAGGAAAGAAAATGAGAAAAATCCAATTTTTAAAGGAAAATAATTGGCTGTAGTTTGTAGGAGCTTTCATATTAATTCTCAAAGAATATGTGATCTTGAGCATATCTAACACAATTATACAATTTTTGTGAAGCAGAAAGTGGAAAATTCTTAATTGTCAAATCCTGAAAATAAAAAGGGAAATGATAAATGACCTGCAAATTAGGGAGAAGCTCAGCCACCTTTTTCACTAAGAGTATAAACTCATTTCATTTGTCCAGATGATTTAATTGCAGATTATTTGCTGAAGTGTGAAACTGTGCTGTTACTGTTTATTTTTCCAGCAGAAACAATAAGGTGCCAAAAATGAACCCCTAAAAAATCTAAGTAAAAGTATAGAATACCTAAAAATCTATAGTAAACCACATATCAATTTGAAAGGGAATGGAAAAAAATAGAATACATAGTTTAAATAGAGGCATACGTACTGCCTATAAAACAGAAGTGAAATCTGAATATTTAAGAGCTGAGATTATGAATAAGGTGAGGGATTTTTTTACCACTAGCACCCATATTATTTTATGAAAGAAAATCAGCAGCAGAGAAGAGAATTTTTAATCTGGTCTTGATGGCTGCCCCCATCTAAGGTACTTTTCACACCTCAGTGATTGATTCTATGATGTTATGAATTAATCTGCGGTGTCAGTTGTCTATTCCTATTTTTCTCTGTTATGATGACATTCCTTTTAGCACAGCAGCCACTTGATTCCTGATGAATTTCTGCTTATTTTTTTTCCAACAGGGACTCAGCATTTGTACTAGCGCTAAGAAACATTTTTGAGACTGGGTGCTCAGGATAATCAATAAAAGATAAACAGTGTATCACCACCACAAATACAGAATTTAGAGTCACATATTACTCTGAAAACCGGTCTCTCTAATGACAATAAAAAGTAGAGAAAAATTTTTAAATTATCTGTAGAGAATCAGCTAAAATATATTATAAAAATGAATAGCCATGTAGATGTCATTCATCTACAGATGTTGTAGATGTGACAGGGTCCTGAGGACTGGCTGTCCCTATCCGGCCCCTTCAGGGCTACCCCAGCCCACAGGCCAGGACTCCATGGCACCCCCAGGTCCATCATCCCCTGCCCCAGTGATGCTGAAGTAGAGCTGGTCTCCAGCTCCCACAGCCCTGCCCTGTCCAGCCATGCCCCTGGTGAGCCAGGCCCACCCTTGCGTCATGTTCTGCTGCAGTCTCAGCCTGTCAGTATCCTCAGAGAGATGTCTGATGCCTGGGGCTACCCCACTGCCCCTGTCTGTCTGGCAGCTGAGATTATAACTAGGAGTGGTCCTCCTGTCAAGGTCTGCCCTTCCTGTTCCACTAGCACTCCTTATGCCTCCGAGTGCTTCTCCCTGCCCAGGGCTGACTCCTTGTCTAACCCCAATGAGTCCACCTGGTCTCCTGAACTCGTCATGAACAACCTGACACAATCACTTTCAGTTCCAGCACCAAGTGTCCCCGTCACATCACATTCCCTGTTCGTTCTTCCTGCCCTTGCTCCACGTCCCCTGGGAGAGCCGTGTGACAACCCTCAGCAATTAAATCTCCCTTCTGACCCAAATCTTTGTGCCCTGTCAACATGTTCATGCTTTCACCAGTCTCAGTTTCAAAAAGTGTAGGATGTAAATCACCTGACCTCTCTAAGACTCCCTATACATATATGTACATTTATAAATTTAACATTGATGGTGACTGGCCTCATCCTTATTATCATATTCATAAGACTGCAGGTTAAGGTTGTGTAACCTACGTGCCATGTTGTTTGTGGTAGCTGACTCCTGTTAGCTCCCAAATTGTGTCAGGGACCAGGGAGTTTGGGCAGAGCACAGGAGCAGAATCCAAGGCTGAGGGAGGGTGACTGTGCAACAATTCAATGAATCTCTTAAATCTAGACAAGACAGAGAGGGGAATCTCATTAAAGCATATAAAGATCTCAGATAATGGTGTCAAGAGGATGGTGCCAGATTCTTTTCAGTGGTGCCCAGTGACAGGACAAGGAACAATGGCAATAAATTAAAACAGCAGTTCCACCTCAACATAAGGAAGTACTTCTTTACATTGAGCATGGCAGAGCACTGGAATAGGCTGCCCAGGGGGCCCATGAAGTCTCCTTTTCTGTGTAACCTGCTCTAGGGTGACCCTGCTTTGGCAGGAGAATTGGACTAGATGATCTCCAGAGGGCCTTTTAAACCCTAACAATTCTGGGTAATTCTATGGATCCTGTGGGCACAGTCCCCACAGTACTCAATCAGGAAACAAAGTCCAGCATGTGGCTAGTGACAGGTGCCAGTCAGGAGCCTAGAAACGGTTGGACAAGTCCACAGTGTCCAGGTAGGCCCAAATTCAAGCTGGGAAATCAAGGTTGATCTCAACAAGGTGAGTGACCTTGCTTAGCATGCTGACATGCAGCTCAGGCAAGCTAGATAGGAGTGTTTGGGTTCCCAAGAAGAGAAGAAAGACCCTTCTCATCCTGCTCTTTCTCAGTAGCCTGATCCCAGATGACCCAATTGCCCTACAGCTGAACAGCAGAGAGAGTAATGCTGCAAAACATGATTCTTTGACATTGTTTAATATGTTAGTATAGACAGATGTCTTAATTCTATGGATCCCCTCAAGTGGTGTTATAGGAGAAAAATATTTGATGCTCACACACTTGTGGAGACAACTAAAATTCTCATATTTTCTTCCTTTTTACAGTAAAATCTATGTAGTTGCAATAGGTCTCCTGCAATCTGAGTATAGAGGAAACTCCCTGGAATTAGAATAGATACTGCTTATTCAGCCAATAAAGATGGGTAATCAGCTTCATCTTTCTCTATATTTATAACTCTGTAGCTTTTTTATATTTGTAGTAGTTTGATTACATGATAATTCTACTCTTTTTCCACAGATAAATTTCTCCTTTTATGTGAAACATAAATTATAAAATAGGACCATAACAGTCCTGGGTTGTCTATTCATGGGCGAGTATCTCAATTAATGGAAACCAATTAAGATATCAGCTCAGACATAAATTGTCCATTTGTTTTCCTAAATTTTCCCCATAAAGAATTTCTCCCAGTTTTCTCCTTCATGTACTCAGTTTTCTTGTCCATACAAGTGTTTCTCACTCTCATCAAGGATGCTCTAAAGAAGAAATATCTCTAAGGTTTCTATTGTGGAGATTATATTTTGATACAGTCCATAACATGTTTTTTTCAGAAATCCTGTCTTGCAATTCATTTCCTTAAGTGTAAAAGTGAAAATAAAAGTTTTTTGTTGACTGATCTGTCTTAGACAGCATTCACAAAACCATTTTCACTACTATTTTAATGCAGAAGCAAAGATACATGTTTTGGAGCCATTAAAGCCACAGTAAGGAAAGAAGAAGGAGATTTTATAGTTGCACATACATGAACAAAATGAAGAATTTATCTGTGTTTATATTGAACTCTCCCTAGATTTTAATACTTAACTCCAGGAAGAAGTAATTTTTTTGCATGTGGTAACATCACCCCTATGGAAAAAAAAAACCACTTATGGTGCTTTTTTATAAATTCCCATCTAACTGAACAACATGAGTCAGTCTCTACACCACATAACATTTTTACTTAATAAAGAAGAAAATATTTGTATTATGGAATAACTTTTGCTAGATAGCATTTGTACAGTGAAGAGGACATGATCCTTATCCCTTTTATGTGCTGAGTGTGAAGGTAAGATGTGCCAATGGGTCAGCACTCAGTGAAAGAGTGACTGTTCTCTCTGAAACAGCTTTCACTACAGCTAAAGGCAGGGGAGTTCAGTGTGACACTGTGAGGCCCACGCTCTATTGTACTTGTCCTCATTTCAAATAAGAGCTTAGAATATGTAGGTTTGTCCAGAAAAAAGAGAACTGAGGCGCAGACAGGAGGAAAAAGCTTCATGAGAAAAAAAAAGATGGCCATGAAGAGGCAAGCTTTCTCCTTCACTCAGAAGAGAAAAATAAATAATTGAACTGAGACAGAGATCTGTTAGTATAGGCAGTAGTTAAGAATATTTTTTAATGAGACACATGATTAAAATACTAAATAAGTTTTTTAATAGTTTTGGATGTTATAAGGGTAGCAAAGAAATATTTTAAGGAATGGATAGAAAAAAAATGTCTGCAAGAAAAAAATTGCTTACTTAAATTTATTTGATTCTGCTTTCATTAAGAGACAGACTTAAGATTCCTTCCAACTCCATTTAACAACAATTCTATCACAAATGGAAGGATGTTTATAGGGGCTTTTTTTGGGTTTTTTCAAAGCACGTTCAAAAAATATACTTAGGTTTAATTTTTGGTTTATGGGTTTAGGGCTTTTTTTGTTTTGTTTTGCTTTTGGTTTTGTTGTTATTTTGTTTTTAAGATATTTTTAGTTCTTTTTCTAGCTTAGTTAAGATATTCTCTCCCCAGCCCAACATGAGAACTTTGAGGAACTTGATGTAAGGATAATATCCTCCAACTATTTCCATAGAAATGCTTGAATAGCAGTTTGAGTCATAAATTATTAGATGGGCCAGTGCATTTTTTTTCTTGGAGGAGCTGTGTGTAGGATCAGCATGTTCAAGATCTTAAGTCAGTGTTCATAGTTGTCATTGCACATTTCATTTTATCCCAGCAAAGTGCCTCTAAGCTAACATCTGCATCAATCTCCTTGCAGTCCTTGAATGTTTAAGTAGAAAAATAAATGGGAAAATAAAGTCTACTGTGTATAACTTAATAAGGACTCAACTAAGGCTCTACTCCTTATATTGTTTATGGATTTTTGCATTTGACAATGCCTGGGAACAAAATCAAAACAAGTTCTGTAGCTGTGAACAGAAGCATTGTACTCTTTTTTTTCCCCCCTATCTAAATAAATCAATTTTTCTCTGCATATCTTTCTTCCAAGGAAAGACTGCTCACACTTTCTGTGCTGCACCATCTAACAGTGTCTTATTAATCAAAAGCTGCAATTTGTTGTATGCTTAGTGTTCATTCCTGACAGAGATTGGACTCAGTATTATCATTTTAAAGCTTGAATGAGGCATTTCATGCATTATTTTTACCCCTCTAAGAAAGTTCTGGAGTTATATTAGTTTGAGTGTAAAGGTTTCCATCCAAGGTTTTAACTTCACAAAAGAGCTAATGTCAGAAATATACAATTTCCTTAACAGAGAGTAGGCCACTACCAGAGGCATTGTATCAGCTAAGAGTAGCTATAGTTCCATCCCAGCAGGGTAACTCTTCTGTTGTTGTGTCTGTGTAAAGAACTATAACCTCAAGTGAAAATAAAAATCCTTGTTCCACACAGAGGAAATAATTACAAAATCAAATTAGTAGGAAAAGACAGTGCTAAAGGTAGAATGCTAGTTTTTCCTTCCTTTTTGATTCCAAAAGTAATATATCAAAATGTTAGAGTATGATTTTGGTGAAGAAATAGATGATAAACCATTCAAATTTAAATGTCTATGAGAGTTCCACCAGTGCAATCACAGAAAACACGATCGTAACAGTGGCAAAACTTATCACTTGCTTTGAAAAACATAGAATGGAACTTGTTATTGCATTAAGTTTAACCTCAAATCTGTTTGTGCACTAATTTAAAATCCCAAAGGATAGCACACTATCTGCAGAACTAAAAAAAAAGGTGCATTGTAACTGGAATTTGCATTTAAAAATAGTTTGGGGTATTTTTTGGTAACACAATCAGAGCTGTTCCACTTCACTGAAGTAATTCAATATGAACCCAACAATAGAAATAGTATTTCCTTATACAAGTAACCTTCCCAGTGCAAATCTAGACAATCTCATAAAATATTAAATTGTATTCTTCAAAACTGTGCAAATAAGTGATGTTATTAAAATGCGAGTCTTATTCTACACCATATTTCTTTATTAATGCAAAGTTTTCCAACTTTCTGAACATGAGTTTTCTTACATGATATGATTCTTGGGTTTGTTTTGTTTTGTTTTGTTTTCTGGAGGCAGTCCACATCTTTCCTAAATCTCCTAAAAAGTCCAATAATAAGTATACCAAAATAAAGTGTAGTGTTAAATGTTTGAGGGGTTTTTTTGCTGTTATGCTACTGTTATTGGTCCATATAAAACTGGCTGAGAGGGTAGCAGTATTATCAGGCTGTTTTAAAAAGTCTCTAGGATTATGTGGTAAGGAGTATGTATATGATAAGACAGACATTGCTGTCCATTAAAAGTTTTGAAAGGAATCACTAGAGAGCACTTAGCAGAAGCTACAAACATCCTCAGTTTTGAACAGGTAAGGTTATCCAAGCCCTTTAATGCCCTCTCCAGAGACAAGCCTGAGAAAGCTTGATTGAGTTCAGAATATTTTAGCTTTTATGTTGACAAACTGATGCTACTAGAACTGTAAAAATGAAGCTTAGATGACAAAGTTGGCAACAACAGCATTTTTCACAGCAAAGGAAGCATTACCTGCTTACTATAACTAAAAGAATAAGGAGCAAATGGTACATAAAGTAAATCTCAAGCTGCCAAAAATTTAAAAGAACATTTAAATCACACAGTCTGTTCATTCTAACTTGCTTGCAGCAGGAGTTTTTATGTAAGTTGTACCTGCTTTTCTGAGACTTTTTTTTTGTTTGCATTAATTTTAACTGAAAACATGACAATACCAATACCAGAACAGAATACAACATATGGAAATTGGCTTAAGACTCTGAAGGATTAGTTTTTATTTTATATTACCATGAACTCTGGGATGTCTAAGACTATTTTTCATTTTTCTTCTGCCTGAAACAAGAGCTAACTGTTCTCCCAAAGAGCACCCACCAGTAGCATAAAACCAAAGCATTACTTTTGGTACGGTGTACAACCCTCTCCCCTCCCTAGCTGACAGTGCACGATCTTTTCAGTATCAGTCTGTTTTTTTTTTTTTTTTAATCATTGCCTCAATTAGCTGAAGGGAAAATGTTTTAACACATAAACTCACTCTTAGTCAGATACATAATACATTATATCATTTACATAGTTTTTCTCGGGTAGAAAACCAATTTATTTTTCTAGTAGACCTGTTTATCATGACAAGTAAACTTAATAAATGTTAAACCTAATAAAAGTGGAGAATGTATGTCTTTAACTTTTTTTCTATGACTATATTTCTGTATATGGGTGCATAATATGTCACAGGAATTGATTCTGTGACTAGGCTGTGGAGACATTTGGGAATCCAGTAACATGCAAAAGAACATCTGCCTTGATGTCTGTCTTTTCACCTTAAGGTAAAAATTTCAAAAAATTATCCATTTGTGAAGAATTTCAAGAACAATTATCATGAAGTGACAGAGAATTTCTAGTTTCTTCCCAAGAGAGAAAAATTACAAATAACACCTTTTAGCTGTGTAGCTATTTATAGAAATTATATGTCAAGTACCATTATTTGAAATACATCTCTGCCATCTGCTTGAGTCCCAGAATTCAAAATGGGAAGATTCTGCAGTTATGATATACAAGTCTGAGATAAAATGTGAAAATGTGTCTATAGGCAAAGCATTCCTGTCCAGCCTAGTCTAAAAAAGAATATGTTCTTATTAGTCATAGGCCTTACATTTGCATCACAGATATGAAGATTTTTGTACCTTCCAAATATCAACAGTAGCTTTATTAAAATGAAAATTTAATGCAAACCTATTAGAGAGTGGGCAAATAAATACTATGCAAGGTTCCTCGAACAGTGATCTCCGGTGTTATGTAGTATGAAAAATACACAGGCAAATTATTTCTTGCAAGATGTTACCATGTAACCTGAGAAAGGTTTCACCAATTATATTTAAAAAAAATCCAGTTTATGCAAGATGTTCATTAAGCTGAACTTGACATTCTGTCTTAGAACAAATCTCCTCATACTGCTGATTATATGTGTGTTCTGAGATATAGGTACAATATCCACTCCTACAATGACATCATGAGCCACAATAAATTTTCTGCTTTCCTTGAAACTGCAATGCTTACATCCATGCTGAATCAGAAATTCACAGGTCTAGATTCATAAGTTCCCCCACAAAAGAGGAAGAACATATGAAATCTCCTTTAAATTTGTTCTTTAAGTGTCTTACTGTTAAACTGTAAATAGATTCATGTTTATGCCACAGAAGTACTAGCCTAACAGTTTTAATAAAATAGGGTCAAAACAAGATAACTGCTACAAATCACAGAAACAAAAAACAAAAAAAAAACCCTTAAAAAATAGGGTAAGTAGATCCTTTTGATAAAATCTGAGCTTTATTTGGTGAAGCTATATGATTTGACATATAGTGATGACTGTAAGAAGAAAAATACTGGAACAAAAATAGAAATAAACTATGATATAGAATTTACATATATATAGTTTTAACTTCTGTTTAACCTATGATATTAGGTATTTTCGTGAGACTGATGTTTTTTACTATAGGTGTAATTTCCATAGCTTTTGCAGCAGAGGGAGGAGAGCAATCTTGGTTTTGTTTATTAAAATTCTGTTTGTGTTCTTTTCTTCTGTTTTGTGAGTTCTTTTACTCAGAGTTTGGGTTGAAGCACAGGAGATGCAGAGTTGTTCTTTAGACTCAGACGTTTATTGTTTCTTATCTATGGTACAGCTGCACAGAATGTGCCTCTAAGTTAAAAAGGTGAAAATGGCCCCGACTTCTGACTTCCAAGGTCTTTTAAAGCCCAATATATCCAATTATGGAATGCCAACTAATTTATTTTTACTTATAATCCAGTAACTAATCATTTATGTTCTGCACTGCAGGTTTTTTGAACCAATACCAGACCACCCAGATTTGTGAAGAAGAAGGAGGAAAGAAGAACTAACCTACACCCAAAATCCTCCATCTTGTTACATATACATATTACTGTATCACATAAACCTGAATTTTCTACAGCCCTACATATTCCACCCAGTGATACAACAAACTTCTCTTCAATGACACAGCAACAACCTCATTGCTATCACATAATTTGGGAAGCTTTTCCCAAGGCCTCAGGTCAAATGCAGTGTGCTTTTGAGGATCATTGCCTGTCAGCACTGAAAGACTGAAATTCTCTGAACTCAGGGATCCAACAATTGTTTAGTTTTGGGTTTTTTTGTTTTCTTTTTTTTTTTTAATTATTCCCATACAGCTTTAACATAAGGAAGACTTATTTCCACAGATCTGAGCAGAAAACCAATCATGGAATAGCTCCCACAGATAAATATACCTGTACGTATATGTAAATTGTTAAAACACAATTTCGCTGTAATTCCCTAGGAATAAAGTTCATTTTCTGAAAAATTTTGCTTCTAAGTCACTTTTCTTCTAACTCCTAAACACCGCTGCACTTGCCACATACATCTGCATTAGTGGCAAGCATCAACAGATCTTAAAATTGTACCACCCTTTTATACTCAATTTTCTTATTCTTTGTGTTGAAGAGCAACTCAACGTCATAATTCACACCTCAGTCAGAGTAGAAAACCTGAAAGCTGTAATTCTTACAGTATGCCTCACAGTGTAGTGGCATGGCAGGGGTTCTTGTTAGTGGGCTGCTTCCTTTCACACAGTAATAGCTAATGAGCAGTGGCTTACTTCTCTCCATCAAAATGAAGAAGGGTTTGTGCAAGAACACTATTTATTGCTTCATGTGCTATAGCTGCTGTGTTCCCTTCTCCCTTCTTTACTCATTGTGTGAGATTTCAAACCCCTATTTTAATGCTCCTCTCAGTGTGAAGAACTCACCTTCATTATCCCCATGAAAGGGCTCCAGCTGTGTTTTCAAAGAAAATGGCTGCAACTGCATTTCACTGGGAATTCAATATTCCTGTGGTTTAAATATTTCAGCAGTGAGAATACCTAAGGGTTCTCTAGTTATATTTTCAGAAAAAAAAAAAACCCAAAAAAACAGTCACTGGTTACTGAGAAGGCAATCCCTAAAACACTCAGTTCTTAATACAAAACTACTCAGAAACTTTGAAGCTGCACATGAAAGCAACTCCCAAGAAATTGACAGGGATAAGTATCAGTACAGCAGGTTTTTCCTCCCCTTGTGATTTTTGGAATCTGCACACTAAAATACCCAGGAGGTTAATAATAAAAGCTTAAACCCCTTGGTAAATGTAAAAATCATAGAATAGAGCAAATCAAGTGTTGCAGCTGCACCTTTAATGCTGTTATTACTATGTTGCTTCAGTTGACTAACATATTCAGTCAGGAAAGGGTCTGGTGTTTTCCATATTATATTCTCATCCTATGTAAGGATACTGCAGCAAATAAAAAAAAAAAAAAAATCTCATTTGTTCATCAGCTGGGTTATTTTAGAAAGCTTCACAGTGGCATGTAATAAACTACATATGAACATGGCTCCCTCTACTGACTGCCTTTAGAGGCTCCAAAAGCATATTTTCCCAGGCTTATTTTACGCCTCTAAGATTCTAGCAATAACTATGATATACACAAAACAAATAGAATTTCTGAAATTTCTTCTATTCTGAAAAACAAGGATTTTCTTTTCTTCTGTTTTTTTCTCTTAATAACATTACATACTTTTTGGCCAAACACCTTTATTCCTCTAAGTCCAAAATTCCAATATGCTGTTAGGGCACTCCTGACAGTGCATAAGAAGTTTAAAGAGCCTCAAAAGTGTATCCAACAAGTTCATTAGCAGGAGAATTATATTGGCTACACAGTATCTCATTTATTAAAAAATGTTGAAATATAAAAAAGTCAAAGGTCGAAAGCTAACAGACAAAGACATGGGTAAGGAAACTCAGTAATTAATAGAGTTGTCCTTGAATAGGTCATTAATTAATACAAAACAATGACCACCACAACCAAAAAAAAAACCCAAACAAAAAGTCTCCACACAACAACAAGCCAACCAACCAATCAAAAACAATGAAAGAAAACAAAAACACACCTAAGAATCAAACAAAAAATCACACCAAAAAAACCCACCAAAAAACCAGCAAACCGACAAAAAACCTATTCAGCAAATTAGAGAGAACATCTTTCATTTCATGCTTAAAACATCATACATAATTATGAACAGTTACTTTAGAAGAGGTTTATCTCATTCACAGTTATCATACTGTAGACACACACATTCCAGGAGTAGTCTAGGCTTCCTTTATAGTCCTTCCAGGGAAATGGTCAGTGTAGGAAGAATGGGCCTCTGACATATGTTGGATGTCTTCTTTACAATAGGAGGAATAACCCAAGCTGGGTGGGAGTGTTGATCTCCTCAAGGGTAGGAAGGCTCTGCGGGGCGGATCTGGAAAGACTCGATCAATGGGCCAAGGACAACTTCATGAGATTCAACAGAGTCAAGCACCAGCTCCTGCACTTGGGTCAAAACAACCCCTTGCAGCTCTACAGGCTGGGGACAGAGTGGTTTAAGAGCTGCTCATCAGAAAGGGACTTGCGGATGCTGGTTGACAGCCAGCTGAATATGAGCCAGCAGTGTGCCCAGGTGGCCAAAAAGGCCAATGGCATCTTGGCCTGTATCAAGAATAGTGCGGCCAGTAGGACCATGGAAGTGATCTCGCCCCTGTATTTGGCACTGGTGAGGCCTGCCTTGAGTGCTGTGTTCACTTCTGGGCCCCTCTCTTTAGTAGTTTAAAGGTTAACGCGGTAGTGCTGGGTTGATGGTTGGACTTGGTGATCTTAAGGGTCTTTTCCAACCTTGATGATTCTATGATTCTTTAATTTCTGAATTTTCCCAAAAGTTTCAAATCTTTCCAAAATCTTTGGTGTAGATGTAGTAATTCAGCAACCTCTCACGTTAAACTGCAAAGTGAAGCTACATGCTGTCCCCCGGCAGAATAGAGGATTTGCTGTGACCACTGTCTGCCATAGTATTACTCATATACTATTCACTCTATTTTGCTCTTTTATTCTTCGATGACTCTAAATCTGGTGGCATTACGTTGTTTTTAGGGTGTCTGTTACCATAGTGATACATAACGTGTGCCTAGCTGTCTCTTCTCCTATCAGTTGAGCCTCAGTTAGTAATATAGATATTGAAAAACTCTCTGTTTAAAATGCTTCCAAATTTTCCCTGCATTACATGAAAGCCTTGGTTCAGGTGATAGCTTAGAATTACCGATCTTTGACTTTCCCATCCCTTGGGTAATTTGTATGAGTTTCTGCTAGGGAATTGGGTTACTTGAAGCACTGGTCCATAATATCAATGACGCTGCCAAGCCCTCCTTGCAGTGTTGTCAATTCTAGTCATTTATTATATCTGCAGTCCTTTTAATAACCATCAGATTATTTTGCATCCACAACAGATGCAGAACATGTGGAAAAATACTATTTATAAGAGCATGTAGTGGTAGGACACGAGGAGATGGGTTTAAACTAAAAGAGAGTAGACTTAGATTCAATATTATGAAGGAATTCTTAATTGTGAGGGTGGTAAGGCAGTGGAAGAGCTTGCCCAGAGAAGTTACTGATGTCCCATCCCAGGAAGTGTTTCAGACTAGGTTGGATGGAGCTCTGAGCAACCTGATCCAGTGAAAGGTGTCCCTGACCACAGGTGAGAGTTTGAAACTAAATGATCTTTAAGGTCCCTTCCAACCCAAACCATTCTATTATTCTATTCTAAAGTGCAGGAAAACTCAGCTGTTGTAGTGTTAATACATAGGGGTCAAAATGGGCCAAAAATAACACAAACTCTATATCCAAGACTATATATTCTCATGAAGGCATTATACTTGTTTATATCATTTCATAAAGATGCAATTACCCCTCCAAGAAAAAGAGATTTTCTGCAAGTATAATATGCATTATTTTTTCTGAAATACAAGTATTTTATAGATTCAGATATTATTAATAACTATTATACTAATTCAAAATTATTAACTTGGAATATAAGACAGAAACTACAGTCCTACTTATATGAGATAACGAAAAAAAGAAAAAAAAAAAAAAAAAAAGAATGCAGCATGAACTCAGTCAACAATGGATACCAGATAATCACATTTTCTTAGTTAAAATGTAGCTCCTAGCAAACTAAAATATTCTTGCAAATTGTGTAAGTTTCGGTCTGATAAAGGTGTTAGTATCTGAAATTGTATGACATATGCAGAGGAGGCATAGCATTTCATTTGGCAAGCTGGATCTAGATCTTTAGCAGATGTTAGTAAATTCTTCTCTACTTTTAATCTTCAAAAAAAGAAGGAAAAGTTAAATTTAATCTTATAACTGAAATTGTAACTATACATGCACCCTTACCCAAAAAAACCCCATAAATGTTGATGTCCTGATTAGAGGCAACAGTAAAAATAGAGAAACACATCTAACAGGCAGAAAACTTGGAGAATAAGTTGAGAAAAATGCAGTTATAAAAACAAGATAAAAATTATCTATGTAAATAAACTTGTTAGTCTCAGGAATGACTATTGAACTAAGGTTACTTTTTTCTTGTCACGCGGTGAAGAACACACTACAACACTCAAGAATAGAGTAGCATATAAAGACATTTATAACATGCTACTCTTAAATTATATTTCAAAGAAAGTGATCATTTTTACAGAGCAAAATTAGGCAACTGCATAACTGAAAATGAAAATAAATTCATTCAGGTAATATGTTATGAAAGAGTAAAGGAGAGAGATTTTCATAGGTGTTCTTTAAACGGATGAAAGAGTCAAGAGGCAGAAATAATGTAACATTCATTTAAAAATGACATGCAGTCTGGTCATCAAAGCCATTTATTTGGCACATATTCACAAGGTAAATTTTAACTTAGGCATCTGAACTGGAACTAAATGTGGGCATTGATAAAATCCAAAGGTTTATTTCAAAAGCCTCATTTTACCCTGTACCCACATAAACTCAAGGAGATAACTGTTTGGAACCACGTCTAAGATGTCTTTTACAATACTTCATAGGTTATGATTAAAGATGTAGATTCTGCTTCAGGGATAAGGATGAGAACAACTAGGTCTAAATGTATCTAATGTATCTAATTATAACATTAAAGATCCACCTCTGGGCTGTTCCTTCTAGGTCTCCTTCGTAGCAATTGGAAGACAAATAATACTTTGTAAATCACGTTTTTTGGGTGCCTTTTTTGATCCATGGACAAAGGGAAACTTGGATGATTACTTAAGATGATATCTGCATTATAAGATGACTAGAAAGAGGTAAGAATAGCATTTAAAAATTAGTGGGTTTGATGCTTGTGATGAGAAAATGTGTAGATACTCTCTTTTATTCCACATAAGGGTAAATGTTCTTCATTTCAGAATGTTTAGATGAAATTTCAGTATAAAGACACATTGACAGAAAGCCATATTACTATTTCTAGTGGTGATTTTTCATGCCAGGTGTACTACACTTTAAAAAATGGAAAAACAGGATTAATTTCTCAGTAGTTCAGAAGTTAACATTGTCACAGTTTACATTCAACATTATGAAAAACAGCAGACCTAGGATACTTGTGTTTACTTTGTCACTACGTCAGAATAATATTTCATCAGATTCTTATCCAGTAGTCTTTTCTGTATCTCTGCATTGTCCTACAAAACTTGTAAAAAAAAGTAGGAAAAAAAAGAGTCACCTTGCTTCATGAAGTGTCATCTCTGATGCTATCAGTCACTGTATTGTGCTAAGCAAGATGATTTTATGAGCTGGAGAAAACCCATGGCTCATAAACTCAGCAGAGGTGAGTGAGTTATGATAGTCGTTCAAATACGCTAATGAAATTCCTAAAACATCAGTATGGTACATTAGTCTTCCTAACATTTAGCTTTATTAAGCACACAGATCAATGGGAAGCTCTCTTGTATGCCAATTGTTTAGCTTCTTTAAAATCCATAAATTTTTAAACTGTTTTTCTCCCTGTAGCTCAGGAGACTCTTCCGTGGTCAAATTTCAAACTTTGGATGAATCTACGGATTTCTTTTGGTGTACATGGGAGCTAAACCCAATCTGTCAATTCTAAGAAGTTGTCATTGTGAATACATTTGTTCACTAATGCTAATCCTGACATCCCCACATAATGTTTATCTACAGCTCTTGACTTCCATTAAATTTGCAAGTGCTCATGTGTTCCAGAATCAGTTTTGGAACTGCCTACACATATTTCTCATTTCCACCCTTGTGAAAGTGGAATATGATGTCATGGCACATATTGCCAAGGTACTGACACTTTTGTGATGAAAAAGTAGCAAAAAGTTTTCATAGATAGAAGAATTATGATTTTCTGAGAGAGATTTGAAACGAATCTTCAGAAAAAAAGCTCAAGAAATTCATCATATTGTAAATAAAATAAACCTCATTTCAATTCTGAAAGCATCATATGGCAATCTTAAATATGAGTAATCTTTGCCATGGAAATATGTTTATGCGGAATACTTATTGACTGCATCAATAAAAAACAATCAGGAAATTGTATAATGCTTTGTATTTGAGTGTGAAGAAATTGGTTGTAAAAAGGAGTTAAGTCATTTTGTCCATCAGGGAGCCGATTAGTTACTCAATAATGAAGAAAGTGCTCACTCTGTGTACTAGCTGTAAATAATAGACCATGCTGTTCTGCAATTTGCAACACAAAATATGCTTCTCAGTTTGATTCTTACGCACCTTTCTTTTTTTTCCTTGCTTTGTTCTTTTTGATTATTTATTCTGAGTAGAATAAAACCAACAACAGCAGCAACAAGAAAAACTCATAGAAGAGAGAAAACTGCTGTTTCCTGAGGTATATATGAAGAGCATGTAAAAATTCTCCACTTCAGATGCCTATATCCTCTAATTTAAATTTGTATTAGCTGTTCTTAAATGAAGAATGTTAAATATTTTAGTAAAATTCTGGAATTATACAACATCAGTGGATTAAAAAAGGACCAAGTGACAAACCTGGAACAGTTCCAGTGATGGGAAGTCATTGTTTGATTATGTTTGTTTTTGGTTTTTTTTTTAATAATTCAGAAATAACCAGAATTGGTTATTATATATATAGTATATATATAGTAATTGAGAGAGTCAACCAAATCTAACAATGGATTAAAAAAAGACTTATGGACCATAAATAGTGCTAATTATAGTAATAATAAAAAATAGACATAAACAGAAGAGTCAGAAAAATTAGTCTGGATCACTTGGTAATTTCAAAGGAAAGGATCACATTAATAAAAGTGCTGAAATTCAAAGAAATATATTCAATAGGAATAAACAGACAAAGTTGGAAATCAATGATTCTGAAAAAAATATAAAAATTATTGCAATTTGCTGAGAGTATCTATTGCAATGTTGGTGGAAAAGAATATAGAAAGACACAAAAAGGAGGATCATAAGAGTAAAAGAGGTGATGCTATCTCTGCTCAGCTCAGTGAGACCAATGTACAAAGTTAGTGTCCGTATTTTTAAAAGACTTAAAATTGTAAAAGCTACAGAAAAGAGATATTTCCAAGAGCTTTAAAAAATGGCTCATGGTGGAAGATTTAGAGCATAGTCTGTTTGGTTGATCAAAAAGATTAAGTGATTTGATTGCACTCATAAGTACTTATATGGGGGCAAAGTGCCCATTGCTAACGGGCTTCAATCTGGCAGAAAAAGGCCTATCAAGGACCTATGCCTGGAAGCTGAAGCCAGATAAATTCCAATTAGAATTTAGGCACATCTTTTTAGCTGCAAGGGCAATTAATCACTAAAACAAGCTACCAAGGGGTGAAGTAGATTTCTCTGTCTGTGGAAACCTTTAAATAAAGAATGGTTGCCTTTCTAGGAGATATACTTCAGACAAGTTATTGTCTACTCAAATAAAAGTTATTGAGCTCAGAAGAGCTCAATAAAACTGGGTAAAGTTTAGAGTTTTGTAATTGGAAACGATCAGCATTGATGATTTAATGATGCTGTTTGACCTTACTCTGTAAGATTTTTTGGTGGATATCCTCAGTCACTTCTGTGCCTCTTGCAATTTGTTTACATATAAAAATTTTGGGCCAGAAAACTCAACTACTACGTGAAAACCCACATTTTGTCTTCTTTTGCATTTGAAGAACAGGTATAACATTTACTAATATAGAACTTTGATGGTTTTATTGAAGTCAATAAAGTTAATATTTTGCAATTGTTTCCAAATATATATGAATTTCAAATATATAAATAGCCTAAACCTATATTATTTTTAGCAGATCCAAATACAGTTCAAGTATTTAAAAAAATAAAATAGAAGACTGTAGAGCTCAAAGCATCATGGGGGTACTCACAATTAACTTTACCAAAAATAAATAGCACCAGTTTGAAGTCAGTGGAGTCAATGGAACAGATCACAATTAAGTATGTGTATAAATCTGTGAAGAACCAGTGTTTTAGTTTTATCACTGTAATGATTCAACATTACATGTCATCACATGACTTTGAATACATGTGGGAAATAGGGATACAGAATAAAATAATGGAATATTTAAACTACCACTAACAAATAAGAGATATCTTTAATGAGATGGAAGTTAAGTAGAATATAGGTCCGGGCATCAGGTGTCTGGGGGTAGGGACAGCTGGGGTGTGATTGACAGTGTTGTGGGTGATCTGAAGACTGATCCCACTGTAGTGTTGCTGGAGAAGAGGCTGGTGGACCAAGCAGTGGCTAAAATGGTTTCCTGGGCATTGGTCAGTGTGGGGGGAGACTTACGGGGGTGGACAAGGACAATCAGGGCTGGTGGTGCCTGCAGGTTCCTAACACTCAGCAATTTCATACACATCTCCTCTGGCACCTGAAAACAGGGCACAAAAAACTTTAAGTACGCCATCCATCTCCACCTCCTTTGTTTCTGGGTGCCCTACCTCACTGAGAAACAGGTTAAGGTTTTCTTGAACATTTTTTTATTGGCAATATACTTCGATTTGGGCTTTGCTCTTTCTATATCTTTGTTAATTTCATTTGCATCTGAGTTTTGGCTTTCCTAACTCCACACTGCACACTTGGGCAATGTCCCGTTATTTCCACTATCCCTGCTTCCACCTTCTGTATGCTCCATTTTTGACATTTGAGTTCAGTCAGGCAATCACTGTACAGACCTTGCTGGCTTTCTGCCATATTTGCCTGACCTTCAGGAACAGGTTGCTTTTGCACTCTGACAATCTTGTTTCCTGAAGATCAATTATCTGTCCTGGGCTTCTTTGTCCTTCAGGGAAATTTCCCATTGAATCTTTCCAAACAGATCCCTTGACAAGACAAAATATGCGCTCTTGAAGAATGTCACTCTAATTCTGCTATCCCTCTACTTCTCACTCTGCTCAGGATACACCCTCTCCAATTCTCCAGCATTCACAACAGCCAAGTCTGCCATTAACCTTCACAACCCTGGCCAGTTTGGGATCAGTAAATCTAGTGGCACACTGGTTTGTTGAGCGTGTAAATCAATAAATTGTCTTTTACATTCTTCAGAAATGACCTGGGCTGCCTGTATCCAGACTCATTGCCTTTGCAGGATGTACTGAAGTGGTTATTTTTCCCCATGAATACAAGTGCCTGCAGCTGTGAGGTTTCCTTTGCTGTTTATACGAGGATTTCTAAATAGACGCTATCCCACTGTTAAATATGAAATCTGGACATTTATTTCATGTCAAAAAAAATGCACAATTAAATGGTAAATACTAGCTTTTTCTAGAGATGATATGTCAGACCAAATAGTAAAAGTTGCTAAAAATTGTAGACTAATGAGATGATATAGGCATTGGAGAATTGGTTTTTAAAAATTTGATACAGTCTAATTGACAATGATTACTTACCTAAAAGAATCTGAGGTTTTGTTCTAAGTGCAAATGAAAACACAGACAATTTAAAGAAATACATTTAAAAATATTCTTTAAAGAACATACAAATTAGGAAGATAATACCAAGAGAAAAATAATGAGGAACTGTGTGAAGACTTGCCATAACATGACACTATATTCTACACTCCTACTTTGAGATACATATCTCTTTGAGAAAAGTAAACAAACAGTAAGGTCCTTAACATACACCATCCAATAATAAAAAATTCTGTGAAATAACTTTACTTATTTTCATCTTCTGAAACTTATGACTCAGATTTTTATTCCTATTTGAATGTTGTACAGAGATGACAGTGTTTGCAACACTTATGTCATTTATTTTCCTTTGCTCTGGACTTGCTTTGGGACATCGATTAATTTTATTCATTGACTAACCTAATATTTATGGTAATGTGAGAACTAAATTAAAAAAAAAATAAATGGGATTTGGAAGACTTTCATATATAAGGGCCTATATTGCACTATAAACACATCGAGATTTCACTTTGTGATTCACGTGGCAGGAATCTTTCCAGCCTTATGCAGAGGTGCAAAGGAAGATAGAGGCAATATGACAGACAAAATTGCCCTTGAAGGGGAGGGAAAGAATACAGGTAGCATCCTCCTTCACAGTAGTCTCAGGCTGGTTTAAAGATATAGAACTTATCCTGTATCCTTCAAGAGTCTTTTGGTAGATGTCACTGAAGTGGTTTAAGAAATAAAATACATCATATATTGGCAAAGAAATATGTCAAAGTTATTTTATATTCAAATTGTTATAAGACATTTCTAAAAACAGAAGTACAATCACAAAGTACATCAGCTGCATTCTGAGGTCATTCTTACTTATTAAATATATTTTTGAATACTGAAAAATGCATAGGGATTTCTAAACCACTCCATCCAGTTACTGATTTAAATACATAAACACTTAATACACATCAATAGTCCTCTAAGTAAAACTGTAACTTAAATGCTGAACACGAATATAATTCTTTCTATTAGAAAAGGATTCCAAATAGCTCATCTGCTTAAATGGATGCTTCATAGAAACATCTTTCTCAAAACATCTTTGCAAAACTGATAAGACTATTTTGAATAATGCTTTCCACCTCTAGTTCTGAAAGGAAATTTATATCAGAAGGCACATATATTGTCAGTCCTCACATCTGGTTTAAAGCCATTCCCATACTCATTTTGCAGAAAGTTAGTTATTTATGTCACAGAAGATGATATACATGCATGCATGTGCAAACACACAGACACAGGTATTTTCTCAGATGGAAAGAAGGCTTCATTGCAACTATTTTTTATATCACTTACAAAACATTATTCATATCTTTATTTCTAAATTAATTCTGCATATACCTTTTAATATTAGGATTAATTTAATTTTTTTAACAACCTCTTGCATAGCAAATAATGAAAGTTACATCAATGCTGAAGAATATTTCCATATATATAATATATAAATATAATTATATAAATATATATATTTATATAGATAGTACTTAATTATTTGTAAATTTTGGGTTCAGAAAACTGGGAATCATTGTAAAGGCATAAATCATTTAATGATTCAATTATAAACAAATTTTGTTAAAATAAATGCTTTATATGGTATCAAAATGAAATATTTTAGGTATCAAAATGACTCAAAACCAAAATTAATCTAATATTTCCATTAAAATTTCATTAAATCTGCATATATATTCAAAATGTGCAACTCCCTCTTACAGTAAGCTGTATTCTCACAAAGCGGAAAAGACTCCCAAATAGTTTTATATTCAGTGTTTGTCCAGCAAATCTTATACTACTTTAGACAGTCTGAGAGGTGTTCTTTTGCAGTTGATAAACAAATACTGACAATATTTTTTTTCATTTTGTCTAACTGATGAGTAACTGAAAAGAAATTATTCATTTTGACATGCTTTGGGTTCATAGTTATAAAGATTTTAAGTGACAAATGTTACCCTGTTACTTAAGCATGTCTGCAAAAGTAGTATTTGTATAACTATTATTTTTATGCAATATATCCTATCTATTTTAAAATATTACAACAATTTTTTGCAGTTGCAGATAAGTTTCTGTGAAGGATTAGATCATGTAATTGGGTTATGCCACCACAAAAGTTGTTAGCTGTAGAAGGAGGTAAGGGCAACAAAGATCAACGAGGCCAAATTTTCTGGTTGCCCTGGAATCCAATTTCATGCTTAGATAGAACATAGCACAGCAGGATTGCCGAAGGGTAGCCTTTCTGTAGCCCAGGAAATATGATGTTTTGTCATTACTTGTAAAAAGCCTCGGGCTTTGAATTGACCTGGCAGTGCTGTCTCTCAGGACTCGCTTGCACTTGCTTTGTCCTGGGCTGATGTTACTTTGCTTTCCCTGCGATAAAAATTGTCTCACAGTCTGGTAACTACTGCAGAAATCTTCTTCTAATTATATAGCAGTAACAAATAGCCATTCCGTGTTAGGAGAATTGCTGGTCACACCAGCATTAAATGTGGTGTTGAAGAGTGTGGATAGAGGACAATATCCACAGAGGTTCCAGTTCATGAAAACAAAACACAGTGGTCAAAAGCTGATCAATGAAGGAGTGCACCTGTGTGAGCCAGCTAAAACTAACTTCAGAGAAAAAGAAGAGAACAGAAAAATTGAAGCCCAGGACAGAAGAACTCCCCACCATTAACAATATATTTCTTCTGGCAAAAAGCTCAGGACACTGATGGGTTGCCGTATTCCCCCACTTCTTACTAAGATGATTGATGTTCCTGATGTTAGTACCCAGTGGGAAGGAAGGGTAACATAACATCAGAATAAAGGAATACATAGTAGGAAGCTAATATTTGTTAACTGTTTATATTGAGTCAGTGTTCTCTCTCTTCATTTTAGCTTTACTGTTATTGAAATTTTAACTGTAACTATTTCTTGCATTTTTTTTAGATTTCTGATGCATTAACAGGACATAAATTCTTAACCCCATATACAGCATGTATGACCTTTTGTCCTGAAGATTTTCATGAGCGTTTCTCATTCCTATTCCATGAAAGTGTTTTGGATGTCTTACTGATGATGACTGTGGTGATTCCCACAGCTCCCAGACATCAATTTTTGCATACTGCTGAAGCTTGGTAATCTTAATCTTGTTGATTTAAATTGTTATGTAACTTTTCAACTTAAAACAACTGTACTAAGTCAGGCAGTATCCAAGAAGGCATGAGAAAGTTATTACTACTTTGTACAGAAGACAACTTGAATTCAGTAAAAAAAGGCCATTTACAAATTAAGTGGAACCCAAATTAAAAGCTAATTAAAAAATTTTATTTGAATGACTCAATAAGAGTAATGCAGTTTTGTTTTTTTCTTTAGGAAATGCACTCTAGTGATAACCAAGATACACCTCACCATAAAATTGGTTTAATAAAGCATATCTTGCTTTTTATCTGGTATGAATACAGACCAGTAGTGGCTCTTTCTCAAAGAAGGGAAAAGATTAACATGTCCTTCTACACTGACTGATTAAAAAAAGAAACAAACCTTAATATTAATATCTCAGAGTGAGAACATTTCTACTTGGTCACATTCTCAATTGCTGTAAATTGCATTAGTTTCAGAATCAATGAGCTATACCACCAGTCTCTATATTGTAGGTAATTTTGTAAAGCTATATATATGTAAAAACCAGAAACTTTTCCAAATTGTGTTTACAGGATTATTTGGTCTAAAAGTAAGTTAAACAGACAGTCCAATTCATCAAACAGTTGTTAATCACTCCTTTCTATAATTGTACAAACCAAAACAAAGATCGTATTTATTTAGCACTTTCCAAATAAAGGCTTTAAAGGCTGTTTGTTTTTGTTGTAATGTCACAATGTTTAAATAAGAACAAATTAATTTCCATAGTTTCAGTAATTTTAATTCTGTGTTTTTAAGAGTAATAGTAGCTTGCTTATACTGTCAAGTAATGCACCAGTTTATTTGCCATAAAAGTGCATATCTTTATTGGGTACACATAGTAAGGCAGCTTTTCTGCTCCTGGTTCTCTTCCTGTTGTTCTGTGGATTTGACATTGTTCCAGTCTTCCCCTGGAAAAAGTCAATTTTTTCATTCAAAGAATATTAAAATCTCAATATAAATAACTCCTTGTCCCAGCTAACTTTAACACTCAAAATTATGCAAAGGTGATGGCATACGAAAACACTTCACCAGCCATGTTAAATTCTTCAATTCAATTATTATAATCTGAAGATCTTTCAATTCTTTAAGTCTTCATACGGTCAGGATAGAGAAAGACTCTTTACATCTTTTAATAAATGAAATACAAAAATCTGTATGGAGTAACTAGCCTACAGAATTGAGTTGGTATTCATCTCATTTAACTGCAACTAATTAAAAGTTCAATGCATGATCTAAATTATTGTAATGTCCCTTTAAAATTAGTGAGAATTAAGAATATTCCAAAGATTACTTACTGTACATAGGCCATCTGAGGATACTGTGGGGGTGACTATCCCTTTTTACTGTCCCTAGAGGTAAGGCAAGGACAGAACTTTCAGCTTTTTGATCAATAGGACTAGATGAGATGCCTTTTATTTTAACACACACTATCAAATAATGAGATTTGGACACAGTGTTGCTGAGTAAAAAACCATTCTTCTCAAAAAGTGTAATTTTATCCAAGGCAAAATAAAACAAAGATCACCCAGCCTTTTTTCCATTAGATGGAGGTAAAACTTGTGTCCGAGGGAGATGTTGCAGTGATCCTCACTGGAAGATTTTTTTACATCAGTGGATTTGTGACCCACATAATAGGCCCAGGCATGTGCTGTCCTTTGCTGTGCCAAGCTGGATGTACAGCCTGGCCTTCAGGACCTTGTTGTGCTGAGAAAATCCCTTGTCTGCAGAATGAAATTGGCCAGTAACAGAGGAGCTGCAGGCAGCTCCCACTTGATACTTGACAATTATGTTACCTCTGTGGTCTTGCCTTTACCTAGAAGTGTACCAAGAAGTTCTCATGCAAACATCCTTTCTGTTTGATAGTAGAAATGATGAGTAATGTTGTTTTCTTGGAAGAAAAATCTGCAACAGCTAGAAGAACCAAAATGAAGTAACCCTTTCCACAAATGGGGTCTTCTTGGTGTACTGCCTGTGGATTGGAGATGTTCAATGATGCATTTCTCAAGGTTCCCACCACTGAAAGAGATATGTGATTGTCTATATTATTCTCTCTTTCTTTAAAATGCTGGCTCTAATAAATACCATTTTAAGTGAGACTTTACAAAGTCGAAGTGTCTTTCTTTGGGTTATCATAAAGCCCCAGCACCTCCTGGTGCAAAATAGATGATCAAAAGTTTATTGTATAAGCACAGAGAAAAAGACATTGTCTAAAAATTTAGAAATGTTTGAGAAAATATTTAACATATTTTCTTTTCCTAGAAACTGAAAGTTCTTAAAATATGTCTTACCATTGCATTGTCTGAATATTTTTCAAGTTGTATGTTAAGTAGGATATACAATAAAAAATAACAAAGAGTTCTTTGTTCTGGTTCTGTGTAAATAAAAAAAACCAACAGGTCTGCAGATTAATTTCTTCAATATGTGAAGTTTTCTATCTGTGTAAAAGGGTTAACTTTATGAAAGGATGCCAAAAAAGTGTTCTTCATATTTGCTGAGGTTTCTGGCAGCTTTTTGACTCCCTGCAGAGGTTCTTACCATCATCATCTGCACAGAGAAGAATTACCTTTCTGGATAAAAACACCTGTTGGCTCAAGGAGCAATGCTGACTGCTCTGATTATCTCTTGAGAAACTTAGGTTGCTATTTTGAGTAGTGTTTGATCTGTTAATTGAATATAGAGCATTATATTTATATTGATGCATTTGTAATACTATCCACTGCTGAGAAGTGCAGTGCAAGGGTTTACAAAGACCTGATGACTTCATCCTCAAATGCAGTCAGTCGGTTTTACTCATACTGCAGGAAACGAACACACATGCAACCAAACAAACACACGTACAACCAAAACAAGGTCAGTTGCCTCTCAAATCTTCTCAGCAAACTGGTGACAGCAGAGGATAAACATGGGAGTCCTCTGTGAGAAAGTGACATTTTCTTGTGTAAATACCTGTCCTGTTCTGTGCCTCAGCCATGGCCCTTTTTAGGGCAAAAGAGTAAAGACAATAATAGGAGGTAGAGCAATAAGTGAAATGAAGTATAAAATTGCTCAGTATGCTGGCTATAAAGGTTTTAATGCTAATCCTATTATTTCTCTGCTCCAGTTGTTAAAAATTTGAGATTTATTTATCTCATTATCTGTGTTTAGACCTGCTTTCACTAAAATCGAAGGCATTAGAGCTTTACTAGCACAGATACTGAAGATAATTAGATAATCTCTGTTGAATTTTCAATCTTAATTGCTGCACTAGTCTTTTTAAGTAGATATTTAGGCTCTGATTATCTCAGTCTAAAAGCATACATTTCTGACCATTTTCCTCTTTATTTTCAGGACATGCTGTGGCTATTCTAGAGAGAAGCAAAACATAAATGAATTTAGGCCATCTCTGCTTTAACTGCACGATATTCTCAGCCTTCTGTCAAAGTACACTTTTTTACCTGAGATTTAGAATGAAACAGGAGCTGATAAAAAGTATGTTAGTTGCCATCTCTAAAAGTTTTACCCAAGGGCTTATGGATTTGCACGGCTCTAAATTGGTCTGGATTAATGCATAGACTGAAGGAGAAGAGGACTTACCAACTGGATAAACCAGATCTTAGATACTTGCTGAGATCACATGGCAGAGATCTCCTGATAAGAGATAAGAATAGTAACAAGCTAAAGAGTAGCACAGAGAACCTCACTTCACTGAAATAGTCATAATTTCAAAAAAAGGAAGATTACTGAAGCCAAGCCAGAGTGCTCATCTTCAATACACCTCAGCTCATGCCACCTGAAAACAAGAGATATTTGAGACTTTTGTTACAGCATGCTTGAATACATTGTTACAGTAAAAATCTCACTCTGATTTGTTATAAATGAACAAAACCTACCTCCTTAGAGCTGTAATGATAGGTTGAAATATGACCAGTCAAAAGCTAAAATTAAACCAATGGAAATTTTTACTGTTTAATTACACTAAAAAATGTTAAATTGCTCAATTGTAATTACAGTATTAAATTGAAAATGTAAGCGAAACTTTTTAGCAGTTAAATTCCTCTAGATTATGACGACGATGTTTTTATTACTATTACTATTATTTATTATAATTCTATTGTTATTTTAATTTCTGTTTTATGCTTCCCTGTCACATTCAATTTTCTCATTCTAAAGAGAAAGAAACGTCATAGTTTTTATTCAACACCTCCATAACATACTGAGTTTAAAGCCTTTCAGAATTTGTGAGGTTCTACATTAGAGGCAGATTCACCTCAAACATAGGTTCCTGCCAAAATATATATGCATATTATACATCTTATTATGTAAGATTGAGTTATACTTTTATAGAAATGTGAACAGAAAAAATGCACAATAGAGATCACTTTTTTTATCACACACTATCATATTTTGGTTTAAAATCATGTAACAGAACTTTTTGTAAGGTATATTTATCATAATTACCTAAAGAAGAAGATACTGACATAAAACAGTGAAGTAGACAGATTCACTTTGAGGAGCTAGTCAAACTTTTTTCTAGTACAACTTTTGAGGACTTGATAGCAACCAGAAAAGAGGCAGAATATTATTTTCTTATTGTTATTATCTCTAAATTGGTTAAATTGCTGCTGAATAGAGTGAAAGATACAAGCTCTGAATCTGAATGTTTTGAAGTAGACTTTTATGCAATGTTGAAACTAGAACACTAAAATTAACAAGGCAACTGTTCTTATCCATAAATTTTATGCGAAGCTATTACCGCTGGCCTGGTTCCTACGGTGTATCACCGTGTCCCGCAGCTATAGGGAGGAGGAGGAGGAGAAGATCCAGCAGGCAGGAATTGTGCAGCAAGATTGATTTATTTAATTATTTTACAAACTCTTTTATAGACTTTTTTCTTCATAGTCTAATTGGACAAAGGACCAGCCACCCCTTGGGGGTGATTGGCCAAAATCCTAAAACATCCATTATCAAAATATTTTCTACTATACCATAAACAAGACTTTTCAAGGTTGCAGGTGGCTTGGTTGTTTACATTCCCTGCTACCTCTTCTGTGAGAGAGAAAAGTCTCTCACGGACTTAGAAAAATAACAAGAAGATCCTCACTAACAGCATTTTTGTACCTACACGAAGCTTTGTTATTTTCTTTACTTGCCATTGATAAAAGTTGGAAAACTCTTAAATAATTTTCTTCATGAAAATTACTAGTAGTTGAAAATATTTGGAGGGGGGCAGGGGAGAGAAAGAGAGGGAGATGCAAATTTCTTTCAGGCAATATTTATACATCCTGATGTTTTTTTGATTATCTACAAATGCTGTGGTGGCTTGACCGTAGCTACCAATTAAGTGCCCACCAGCTGCTCACTTAGTCACATCCCTCTTAAGAGAATACTGGAGAGAATGGGAACAATGAAATCAAGAAAATTCTTGCAGGTCAAGATAAATTCAGTTTAGTAAGTGGAGGGAAAGGGAAAACAAAAATAAACAGGTAAAACAAAATCAGTCTGTGAGCAGACCATTGCTAGGCCAGTCTCTGAGTAAAGCCTGACTGGGAAATGCTCCTGGCCAGCCCCTCCATGTTTTTATTGCTAAGCATGACACCATACAGTATAGAATATCCCTCTGGTCAGTTGGGGTCAGCTGTTCTGGCTGTGTCTCTTCCCAGCAACTTGCCCACCCCCAGCCTCCTTGCGGGTGGGTAGAGTGGGGAACAAAGAAGTCCTTGATGTTGTGTGGTGTTCAGCAATAACTAAAAACACTGATCTCTTATCAACACTGATGTAGTCGCAAATCTAAACCACAGACTCATATGGCTGCTTATGAATAAAATTTATTTTGTCAAAGCAAGACCCAATACAAAAGCTTGTGTTAAATAACTCAATGGCAGCAGCTTGACTAAAAACACTGATCTCTTATCAACACTGATGTTGATACGAACACGTCAAATAAAAGTGAAATAAAATGGGGGAACACTGGTGAGATTGGCTGATAACAGGTAGTTAATAGAAGGTTAACAGATGTTACAGACGTTTATAAAAAGCAAGGTAAAACATTTATTCAGAGCATGGAAAATATAGCAATGTCTGTTAGTCTCATGAGACAAAGCACAGAAGGAAAATCAGAAAAAAAAAAAAATAGCAACAGTGCTTAGTTTGTGTGTTCCAAGAAGCAAGTGCTGTTGCTGATTCTCTGTATCGTTTGGTTTAGACAGGACCAGATGAGAATTTTTTACTTAATTACATTTTTCAAGCCATCTGTTTGCTTTCTTAAATAAATATGCATCTGGATGTCACATAGATTGTTGACAAAGCTACATTTAGAAGGACCTCCAAGACGTTACTGTCATTGCACAACTGCTTTTTCACACAAGTAACTACAGAATCAGTAGATGATATCGATTTAATGTAACTTTAAAGTCAGGTAGTCAAAACCAAACCAAATTACCTTTTACAGAGAGAAATAGACACTTCCTGAGGGCAACTCATCTAATCTTAGTTGCATACTAGAGGACATATCAAACGAACCTCTCCCTGAAGGCACAGATAGTAGTTGTTCTTTGTTCTTCTCCAGGTAGAGTGACTTACACTACAACTTGGAACTCTGTTAGGTGTTTGGTGTTTACACAAGTTATAGCTCATCCTAATTCATATAAAAATTCATATGGAAATCCTATAGTTAACTTGAATACCAAAATTTATCGAAGATAATATACTTGTCACTTGCAAATCAGCATAGCTTTGTTGCCTGATAAGGGAGCTCTGTTGCCTAAGTTAAATACAGACATTAAATCTTGGAGATACAAGTTTTGTGAAATTATTTACATCTCATGCTTTTAAAGTCAGAAAGATTAATGTGGCATTTCTCATTCTGGGGGCTTCACTGAACAGCTGTTACATGTACTACAGGTCTTATTTTCAGGAATCTGTGACTCACATAAAAGAATAACTGCAAAAAAAATCGAACTCAATTGTATTCTCACTTGTTCCATATTCCATGGATTCTTTAATTTATTCATGTAGCAGTTAATTTGCCATTGAAGACTGACAGACATGCCAAGCTGAGCAAAATTATAATTTACTTCCCCACTAAGACAAGTGCCTATTTTAAGGTTTGTGTGGGGAATAGTGCTAGTAGATGGGATTTGCTTATTTCCTCAAGAACAGTTACAGGGAACAACTTAAAACTTTGTTGTCAAAAGAGTAGTTTTTTCATCAGCTCAGTAGCCTGGGACTGTGTGCACTCTTTTTGCCGATACATTTTAAAGTATTTAGGGCCTTTTCAAATACTTTTTGAAGTTCCAGACCAAAAAGTTAGTATGTGTGCTTCATGAATTTTTCAAGCAGATCAATGTATTTCAACAAAATGTCACAGAAAACCCACAATGATTTTAAAGTAAAGATCATCCTGCATTGGGCTATTCTGATTCCACAAGACATAGGTGAACTTACTAAGAGTTGCTGCTTTTACAAGTTCTTAGCTGACTTACCATTCCAGTTGGAAATCAAGTTATGCAAACATAAATTAAAACACCTTGCGATTTATTTTTCTGTCTTTTCCAGGCTTAAAAACTAAAGCTGCACAAGGAAGGGCTTCAGTAAAACTATAAAACATGCCATAAGCTAGAAAACAATTTCAGTATGCAGCATCTTGGTTTTGTGCATTTAATTAGATTGTAGTATAATATTATCTTCATCTACAGAGTATTTCATTTTGTCATGCAGTGAAATTAATATGTAAGTATAGGTACTTTTTGTGATTGATACAGATGATTATAGAAATGTTAACTAATATAAAGTTTGTGAACGGTTTTAATGGAAACAGCTATTTCAGAAATAATAAAAGCCTATGTCAATTTTGCCAGCAATGTTCATGAAGTGTAGAACTGTATCAAAACTATTTGTCTATAAATGCAAATAATTTTGAAAATTTGATCACGTATAAAAATGCAAACAATAACATTTTAAAGTCATTTTTGAAGGTCAAGGTTTGATTTTTCATCTTTCTCCTTCTCTCTCCCCCTTTTTTGTCTCAGTCCTGGTAGAACAGAAGAGAAATGATTTCTTTTTTCATGGTGACTTCCTTAGAAAACATTATTACTCACTGGTGTACAGCTTCAGTACATGACTATCTAAGTGAAGGCATTTCCATCACAGTGTTCTCTCCTTGAAGAGTGACTACCATAGAATATTATTGATTTGCTTGGTGTATGATGATTCAGAGGTTAGACAGCTCAGAGTACAGCTGTTTTAGAAACTTTATGACAAATAAATAGGATTCTGTAGATGAAAAACTCAAGCATTTTCTGCCCCCTGGTGAAAGTATAATTTTTATCTTTTGTATTTTATTTGTATAGAAATTATTTCTTTTTTGACCCCAAGACAAAGAAATACAAATCAAGAAAATGGAAAAAATTTTGCAATTGTTACATATAAAAGCTTCTTTTCAAAAAATATTTGTCAAAAAAAATGCACAGGTACAGTCTTATTTTCCATGCTTTAAATAAATTTAAAAATATAGCATCAAAAAAAGCCTCAAATATTTTTTGTTTGTTTGTTTTTGGGGAATTTTTTTTTTTGTTTCTTTGTTTTGGGGTTTTTTTTGTTTGGTTGGTTTTTTTAAGCTCTGTTCAGTAACAGAAGCCAAATATTTGCATGATTTCATCATGAAATGTCATTTCTCTTTTGCATATTCATAGAAGTTTCCCAGAGAAAACTAGTACTTGAACTGGAGAGCGGTTTATCCATTAACATCCGCACCTAGGATAGGAAGCAACCCAAAAGCCAAGGAAAACCTTTCTGATTCAGAGGCAAGATGTGTTTCACACCAGCTGGGTAAATTCTGTGGGCTGTCACGCAGGTTTCACGGGAGTGATGCTGAATCAGGGGCAGCTGCCATCCGTACGGTTATGCTTTGAGTTACATCACACGGCAAGAACAAGGCCAATGCAAATGGCAGGAGTTTGCACCTGCAGCTCAGTACAGGCACTGCAGTTTTTGTCTCGGTGTTTCTCTTGCTTCAGGAGCCCATCTACCAGATTTACTTTCTTAGCAGGCTGGCCAGAAGAACCTGGAGAAAGTAGAGAAGATGCAAAACTTTGATTAAAGAAGCTGCATACATTCAGTCAATAAATGTTGGGTTTAAGGTTAAAGAAGTCAAAAGGCTATTGGAACTCCTGCTAAGCCCTCATTTGGTCTAAAATGCCTCTTCCAAATCATGCAAAAGAGAGATAGAGTTCACCGTCTTCCATATGCTAGCTAAGTGCTGCAACTTTTGTGCTATTAACAGTCCATGATATTTTTTGGCAAAGTGCTTTTTGCATGTAGCACAACCCCAAAATTTTTAATGCAATAATTTTCTTTTTGGAAATGGAATTTTTGTTTTCAAGCCAACCCATAGCACCATGGCAATGTAGATGTTAAAATGAAGCGAAAGCAAAATATTCAAAACTTTAAGTTTGGAATCTTTGTTACTATATTTCAAAACCTCCTTGTCGTTAAGGTTAATAAAGCCTTTGTTTTTGCAATACTACTTGCTGTGACTGGGTCACACAATTATAATTATCCAGAAAAAGATAAAAATACATAAAGCTGATGAATCTCTGCTAGTCTTTACAGGGCAAACAGCTGAGTTCCATAAAACTTCAATTCAAAAAGGTCAAAAAGGCAAACAGAGCAATTCAGAGTCACACAAATCACCAGTTCTTACCATCATGCTCCCTGTTCTAGGAGCAAGAGATTAATATAAAACTAAGCCTTTCTGTTACAGTGATAAACAATAGTAAACTCTTCACCTCCTTTCATTACTATTGTAGTGATGCCAATTTTGGTCCCTGGGGAAGCTATAAAAGTGTAGGGAGGACTCCTGAGACACCTGTGAGAGACTGGAATACTGATGGCTCAAACAATCAGGGTGCAAGCCGATGATGTGCTCTGCTCCCAGGTGCAGAGGGTGTGCACACCCACCACCTCAGGCTACAGCTGGGTGCTGAACAAGATGAGGAAATAGGCTGAGAAGAGTTAGATCCCGGGAGGTGGGGTAATGCTTTTTTTATCATGCCTAAATCCGTGCACAAATGGCTCAGCTGTAAAAACTCCCCTCTGGGAAAACACTGTGACATTCACCATAGCCTGAAGGTATTCACCCCTTCTCATGGGCCATAATTGACTCAACTGCCCTGAGAGGCAGCTGTAAGGTCTTAAACCATCAAAGATTCCTGAAGTATCCTGTGATGCACATCATTCCATCATTCAATGTGAAACTCCCTGCCCCAGGGGAGGTACCTGGGCATTCCCACCTGAACCTGACCTCTCTCACAGTATTTCTGACACTGTCATCACAGATATTAAACACAAATACAAGTAAACAAAAAGGCCAGTACCACACAAAATGTAATAAACTTTCACAAATCTAATAATTAATCTCTTAGAAATGTAATTTCCGTTGTCATTCATTGTAGTGACAGTAAAGGACTGTTGGATCATACCAGTCCTTTATATGGGGAACCAAAAATCTGCATATGGAGGATTTGGGGTGTGGGTTTGTTCTTCTCCTTTTCTCCTTCTTCTTCACACATCTGGGAAATTTGGTATTGGTTCTAAAAACCCACAGTGCGGATCATGAATAGTTAGTTATTGGATTATAAGTAAAAATAAATTATTTGGCGTTCCATAATTGGGTAATTTGGACCTTAAAAGACCTTGGAAGCTAGAACTTGGAGCCATTTTCTACCTTGTTAACTAAGAGGCACATCCTGTGCAGATGTGTTATAGCTAAGAAATAATAAACATCTAAGTCCGAAGAACAACCTGGCGTCTTCTGCCTTTTAATCCAAACTCTGAGTAAAAGAACTCGCGATTCAGAGGAAAAAATAAATAGAGGAAATCAACATGCCAGGTTACCACAAAATACCTGGACCTTCATGCTGTCCTCAATGAAAAATATTTATGCGATTAAAAAAAAAAATCTATAAGTATTTTTAAATCACTCTTGCAGTGTTAAACTGTTATAAGTATTTTGTAAAATTCCCATAGGTCTCAGTGAAAAACAGTAAAGACCTCAAAATTATAGTGCAATGTGTTTGTAGATCGTGGAGCAGATTTCAGGCTATTAGATGGCTGTAACAGCTAATGTATTTTTCCAAGCCTTATTCTTGAATATATTTTCAAAATGTACTAAGGTTTTTCTCTCTGCTTCTTCTTAAAGAAGGATTTTTTTTAAGAGAAAAGCAAGAGAAACCCAGCTGTAAAATAGCAGATAGTTCTTGACAATTCCATTAAAATTGTAGCAGTGTATTGGTTTGGAGTACATAATTTCCTCTTGTAGATGCATTTGACTCTAATACATACATTCTCAGAGGAGCAGGCTCTGACTGAGCCTTCTCACTAAAATGCATCTTTCCTTAAGCAGTGCCTCTGCAATGAGTATTTATTTGTGCCACAGAAGTCTTGATGACTTCTAAGTACTTAAGTTAACAAATGCTTTGAAATGGCATGGGTTTTTTTCACTTCAGACTTTCTCTGTATTCACAAAAAAAAAGTCCAAACAGAATAAAAAGCTTAAGAGGAAGGGGACAGGAGGAGATAAGGAAACAGAATAATGAGGAAGTATATTTTTTTTATCTTGGAGTACACTTCTTTGATTCCCCTTTTTATTTTTCTTGCTGGAGATTATAGCAGGGACTCTCTTCCTCACTGTGTACTACCAATGAAGTATGGTTTCTGTTACCTTTGGGCAACATAAAGAATAACAACTAAATACAAATAAAATGGTACTGAAAGACAAGAGAACACAGTATGGACCTAAGATGCAAGACCTGCTGATTATTCTAAGGACATATTTCTGCTTGTTTATAATGTATTATTTTACTTCACTGTTCCAGTTATATTTCTGCAGCATATATATCAGTCCTTTAATGGAATATTTTCATTTATTTCTCAGCAAGACTAAATTCATCTAGTGTGAAACATCATCTTAAACACAGACTGAACACTGTTAACCAGTGGGAATGTTTCAATTTTGTATTTAATCTGTAAATGAAGATTAATGAAATAGCGTCCATTCCTTTCAAATAAACAGAAAATGTTACATTCAGGTTAAGAACCAGTGCAGATGGCAACATCCCTCAATCCCTTGTGGAAATGACTCTTCACTTCAATGCACAGCTAAGTGCATAAATTTGAGGTGGGAACAGGATGGAGTGAAACTGAGCTTTAGTGTCTCCCTCCCAGAGACTTTGCCTTCACCTACTTCCTTGTCCTTTGCTTCCTAGCCTGAAGACTGCATCTCTCTATTTCAGTCTTTTCCTTCATAGCTCAGAATAGGATATGTTTCCTGACACCTGATCACTGCAGAAATAATTCAAAGAAATTAAAATCCCCATTGTCACTTTGAGTACAGTTAACTTCCCTGCCTCTAAAACCTTCAGGACAAAGCCAAAGTGAATTGACATTGGATTAACCCTTGCTTACTCTCTCAGCAAGACGGTAATAACCAAACCACAAGAAAGATATACTTTTCCAAGGGAATTAAGATCCTTATTTCTAAAAATTATATTTATAAACTTTTATTTTATGTAGAGGAGATCTTTAATATATAGACATAAGTTTGAAAAATATAAGGTACCAAAATTTAGAGCTATAAAAATGTATGCATGTTCAGATATTCTTTTGAATTTTGTAGTACTGGCTTGTAAAGTGGTTCTAGATTATCCTGTTGTATCACTAAATCTTGCCAGTCTACAATTACAATACATTAATCTTTTTACTTTTTGTAGGATACATAGGAATAAGCAAAGATAGGACCTTCTCATCTATATAAATAGAGATATTTCTTTCCAGATACCTTTTCCTTAAGCATCCACCAAAGTTTGTAAAGTACTATAGTGTATTCAGATTAAAAATTAAAATTCACTTACTCTATCTAGCTGCAGTGTCTTTGTGACACTCCTTGAAGGTTATTTTCTGATGGGGTAGATTTTTGTTAGGGAAAAATGTAAAAGTATCCTTACAGAGGCAAAACAGGGCGGCTATGGCCATTCCATCTTCTCCCAAACAAAACAGAGATCCAGTAGCAGCCCTGCATATGCCCAGAGGAAGGCTCCTTGTGGCATTGTAGTTTCTCCCAACAGAAGAGAAACTGCTTCAGCTGGACATGTTTACTGGGATGTGCGGCTGGCAAGCAGGGCAGTGGCCAAGGTGAGAAGCAAAGGTCACAAAATGTGCTTTACATCCCTGCAGAAGTTTCAGCTTATGAGATAAATTCAAAATGGCAGATTTCATATACCAAACTTTTATGTCACTTGTGATACAGATTACTTGGATTTAAAGTGACAATACAAGATTCAGGAGATAAGAAAACTGACAAAATGTTTTACTGAAACACACTGAAAGCACCTATGTTAGTAACTTAAACTTCACTTCTATTAAATCAATAGACAAACTCCCAGAAAAATAAAGACGAGAAAGCCTTTAAAACTTTAAGTTAAATGTTACTTAGGATGGGGAAATAGAGTGATAAAGTGGCTTTCATGTTTCTCCTTCCCTCACAACCAAAATCTGTATCACTCCAATATGCCAGAAGAACAGTTTAGAGAAATAACTGATCTGATCACAGCTGGAAAAAAGCACAATGTTTTAAGTAGTCTTCTAAATCTCCACCTTTTTGTGAGGTAAGAAAAAAAAGGAGAAAATATTCAGTTGTTATGCATGACTCATATGATTCTCAGAATTGGAGAAGTGATTAAAAATATTTCTGGATCATCACTGTTAAAAGACTGCCTGTCTTGATTAAATGAAATTTCGCTTTTATTTTTATTCTTATGGAGCAAGTCAAATAATTATATTCATAATTAAATTCATATTTCCATCAAAGAATAGCCATTCTCAGCACTGATAGTTCTTCTGGATATTTTTGAGACAATTAAAAAAAGATCCCTCCCCCTTCCTGCTCTACATTTAATCTTCCTATTTCACAATGAGGTATTATGATGAGGTACCATGGGGAAACAAGCTTGGTGTAAGTGGTTACAAGATTATGTGATATCTTTCCTAACTCCAATTATATAAAACTTCAGCAATCAATCATGGATTTCTACTTAAATGAGAAAGAAATTAAAACAAACAAAAAAACAGATTAAAGTTCATTACAAATAATTTTTGTAAGGTAAATTTAAAGAAGGCAAAATTACTGAATGTAGTCATTTTGAAGATTAGCTTAAATGTGTTTATGTTCAAGTCCAGAAACTAGCATTTGTTATTAAGTTCAGAAAAAGGACATGAACCTCTACAGACTTAATCTAAACCTTTACACATCACTGACATTTACAGATGCGTTTTCTTAAACTGCAGTGACACTTTGTCACATTTTCACATACCAAACTCCTCGTGGATTATCATTCTACAGAGATTTATTTATTTTGCTGTTGAATAGCAAAAGAGATAAATACTGCTGAAAAAAATGAAAATGCAAAATGTTATTATATAAGGGATTGAGTAAGTATGTAGTAACCTGCTTGGATGTGTTGTCAAATTCAAACTAACAAAATATTTAGGAACAGCAACTCACCGGCCTTCCTGTGCCTTTAAACAAAGGAAAAATCCAAATAGAATGGCTAGAAATAGAGAAGATTGCTGGTTGTTTCTTGGGCGATAAATGTTTTCTCACTGCATGTTGTCTTGGTTCCAGGCAGGACTGGGTTAATTTTTGTAGTAGCCAGGAGGGGCTGTGCCCCAGGACACAGAGGCTGTTCAGTACCACCTCACAGCTTTGCTGGGAACAGGGGGAAGGGGCTCCTTCTGGAAGGGTAACCTGGTTCAGAACAATCACATGTGAATTGTTTGCCTATCTTGTACACTTGTACAATATTGTTTGTGCTACTGATTGCTTTCTTATCTCGTCACCGTTTCCAGCAAATTGCTCTTATCTCAACCCATGATTTTTACCTTTTGTGCCTCAAATTCTTCTCTCCAGCCACCTGCAGGGGAAGGGGGAAGCAATCAAGCAGCCCATGATTCAGAGAGTCTGGCAGGAGCACTAAATTGGGGAGTACCATTCCTAAACCATGACTTATGTAAAAATTAGGATGAAGGTGTGTCAGGAAAACTACAGTTTCTAACTGGAAGGGTTAACATGTTACATAAACTGCAGATGAAGTAGATTAATTAGTATCAGGTATGTGCTTCAGAATGTTTCTAATTTTTAACTGAATCATTCAAAACCACATTTATCTGCTTGTTTAGATACTAAAAAAAAAAAAAAAAGGTGGATCATTATAATAGTTTTCCCTGGTTTCTACATTCATCAGTGCAGTCAACATGAGAGAACACTTCACTAAATACCACATTTGTCAGAAATAGGTTGATGAATTAGTCAGAGCCTTAAACCTCATTTGTAAATTTTTGTAAATTACGAGATTATACCATATTAAATCTTAAAAACCAGAAACTCGTACCTGCAGGATGACACAGACTTGATATTAAAAGGTGTCTGACTGTTACTTCCTTTTCCCTGCTCATCTTTTTTTTAAGCCAATTTTACTGGCTTCATGTATTGTAATAAATTCCAGATGGGATCCTTTTTCCCGCTGGGAAAAATTTTCTCTATTACTTCTAAAGGTGACTCAGGATCCCCTCCCTGGTATTAAGATATTCTTTTTTCCTCCCAGAAGCCTGCAAGTCTCTAACAAATTCCCCATTCTACCATTTAATACAAAAATTCTCCCACTTGAGCATGTTGTTTTAATCATAGCAGAGTGCAATTTCTCCCAACCCCACCTCAGTAATAGGTCGTCAAAGCAAGACAACCAGGCAGGTTTCCTCCTCAACCATGTTTTTCCTTCTAACAAAATATTCTATGTACACATTGCATACACACAACTGAGTGTACCCATAATGATATAGATATATACACTGTATAATTAATAGTTGATCAGTTTTACTGTTGATCCTTCCAAATAATATCTTAACCACTGGGTGGGGTGGGGGGCATGGAGAAAAGGAAAAAAAAAAACCTAAAGGCTAAATAAAAGAAATACTTACAAATGTCATAACCTGGAAAACAGCAAATGCTTTGGCTGTGTTGTCTAGGATGAATTCTCAACATTTAGCAAAGAAATATCTTCAAATTCTTTCTAGTATTATAAGGGATAGAAATACACTGTTGTTAAAGAAGAAAATTCTTGAAGTGGACTCAAAAATCTGGGATACTTACATAAAAAAACCAACACCTATTTAGTAAGACTTCTGTGAAAAATCATTAGTTTTGACATATATCGGTACTGCAAAGTGCTGCAGAGACATTTGAGCTCAATTTCTGCAGAATAGTGAAGTTTCCTTACTCAGAGGTTCTTGTTGCTTTGTCTAACATCACTGGTTTTGGTGGCAAACCTAGCAGATTAGGAGGTTAGACTGGATAACCATTTGCTTCATTAATTCATTGGAGACTTCAATTTTCCTTTCCACCACAAATTAGAATCTTGAGGCAGAGCTGCTGATTTTGACAACTAATAGTCCAAAAAAAGTCAGTCTTAATATGTTCTGGGAATTAGGGCTTTAAAAAACCTTCTTGTGAGGCTTCAGTTTTATAGGGGTGATGGAGGGCATAAACATAGTGCTGTTATCTGGACTAATTTTCCTTTAAAGTTTGACTTCTTGGTCTGTGTTGTTCAGGCCAGATGCCTGATGGCAGAGGCAGGCAGACCCTTGCTTGCACCACCAAGTGGAAATGCTGGTGATTTTTTCAGTCTGATGGTAACTTAAGGCTGGTTGCTGTCATCACAGGCAACATTAATCTCTGGAGTGTTTCTGGAAAGTCAGAAGAAGTGGAAAGGTTTCCTGTATTCATCTACAATCAACCTCTTCCAGTTGCAACCCATGAAAGAGAAGTCCAGACCCCTGCCAAGTGACCATTTTCTGTACGTTGAAAGCTAGACCAAGAGACATGGCATATCCAGTAAGTTTCTTCAGCAGCATCCAAAGGACCACATAGGAAAGAACCTGTTTTTCATTTCCTGGTCCTTGAAAGATCACTGTTGGCTTTTGCTTTCCTGGAAAAATAATAATTAAGCTCTAAAATGAAGATTTGGCATTCAAATCATGAGTAAAATATGTAAGATTTGACCATGTGCTTTGTTTCCTGAAAAAAGGCAAACCACCCTTCCCTTTCACAATAATCCCTTTGATCCTTACGGAGCTTGCAAAAGGAGAGGGCATTTAATGCCTGGGCCATGAGGGATTATGGCTGTAGGACATGCCATCATGTCCTGCTTCTGTAGTCTGAGGAGGATAGGGCACATTCCTTCTCTATGCAGCAACACTTCCATTCACAGCAGATGACCTCACCGAAGGAAAAAAAATCTGCAACTCTGTTTCTGTGTGCTCTAGAGTCAGAGTTAAAGCTTACAGAAAGAGCAGGAAAAGACTGACGTGAAAGGTCTGAACCTGAGTGCAGTCAATGATGTCACATTTAAGAACTTTCCCCATGCTGTCAATGTCGATAGGGCATGCCAGTGAGGTGTGACATGTTTCAAAGCATTATAAAATGGTGGAGCAGGATTGCAAAACGCCTATAGTGAGTATTGGGTGAGCAGGAGGCAGGAAAAATAGGAATGTGCTGCCAAGGCTCGTGTCCAGGGATGTGGACGGAGAGGTAGAAAACACTAGGCATTTCTCTGCAGCATCTCAGGAAAGACAGCCTACTGGACCATTTATGTAAGTAAATGCTCCATAAACAGGGACGATGGTTGTAGCCAGGTGGGGGTTGCCGTCTTCTCCCCAGGCAACCAGCATCAGGATGAGAGGACATAGTCTCAAGCTGAGCAGTGTTCAGGTTGGACATTAGGAGGAATTTCATCACAAAAAGGGTGATTGGACACTGGAATGGGCTGCCCAGCAAGTTGGTGGAGTCACCATCCTTGGAGATGTTTAAGGAAAGACTGGATGTGGCACTCAGTGCTGCGGTGTAGTTGGCAAGGGTGGCGTTTGGTCGAAAATTGGACTTGATGATCCCAGAGGTCTTTTCCAATGGAATAGATTTTGTGATTCTGTAAAATCTGCTCAGTTCAAGTAATCACAAAAAACATGTTAATAATTTTATCCTCCGTATCTGAGTTTTGATTTCCTATGAACCGTAACACCACTTGGACAAAAAAAACTAAAGAGATTTTTTCCTCCTTTTTTTACAAACAAAGCCAAAATTCACTAATTATTGCCACATAGAAGCAAGTAACTTCATGTTCCCCAAAGGTACAGTTTGTATCCCCAAAATGTGACAGGTACCTTGGAAACCATGGAAGCTATTGCAAGATGCATGAGCATTGCTGTTTAATGAACTAGTTTTGCTTTTACTTAAATACAGAGCTTTAATACCATAACATTTTCTTCCTTTTACCCTTAGCTTTTTCTCTCTAATTCTGTCACTGCTCTGTTTTGTTTCTTCTCCAGGGGACATTTTCTCTCATCAGGCCATCACTAATTAGTTTGTTTGTGGCATCAGCTGTCACTTATTATGAGATTCTAAGCTCATGATAAAAGCATTTTCCCTTACTCTCTTCACAGCCTTTCTTTTAAATTCTTAATGTGCCATCCATCCTTTGTTTCTTCCTAAGGAAATAAGGCGGTTATAAAAATAAGAGTACTCTTTTTTTTTCCCTGATATCTGGGGTTTTTTAAAGAATGTATTGTCAGTCCCTCCTTACAGAATCCTATTGTTGCCAAGAAAATGTTTCTTATGGAAGCAGATGCAGATATTTTATAGTTGTGAAGCTGGAGAGAGTATTAGGAACATGCATGACACAAGTCAATATAAACCAAAAGTAAAAAGAGCAACATCATTTCCCCCGCTAGGTAGTAGTGGATGAGACAGACCATGGGTAACTTAAAAGTACTGTTCTTACAAATAAACAATAGATTTTTTTTTTTAATTTACATCTTTATTTTAATTAGGGCCTTTATTTTAGATCACAACTTGTTTAAGAGCAGCAAGAGAAATCATTGCAAATGATGTGAATCTTGTCAGCTGCAGTACGATTATTCATTTTCTGGCCCGAATTACAATGATTTAAGTCCAAGTACTCCTCGTCCTCTAAAAATATTCAGTAGGCTAGATGTCACATAAGAAATAACTGGTGGGAGCATAAGTTTAAGCACTAAGAACATCAACACTTTTTTCTTTTTTTCTAAATCCAGAGTTCCGTGTGTCAATTGTTAGCTATGATGAACTCAGGTTGTGAGTTATTGAAGATATAATTTTTAAAATATCTCTTGCAAAATATCTAATGGATATGCAGCATGTTGCTAGAAGACATGGGAGTTTGAAACAGAAGGGCAGGATACAGCTGCCAGCCTGGAATATTTCCTGAGGTGCTGATACTGGCATGTACTTCAGCACCTGATTTTTTGGCCACAGTGGCATGCTTTTTTTAAAGTGTGTTTTGGATCAGACATCACTCCTCTTTCACAGTTCCGCTATGACGTGCAATTCCATTTCAAGAGAATAATGTACCAAAGAAGATCAACTGCTGCAAAAAATGTTAGGATTACTCGGAAGGAAAATACAGTTAATGGTAACATCTATCCTCATATCACACCAGAAATGCTATGTTGATTGTTCCTAACCAAAGTAAATAGATTATTCATGTTTATCTTAAGTGTACCTTACATTGTGTGTAAGGTGTGTGTGTGTGTGTGAGGGGGGGTGTTGCTGCTTGCTTGCTTGTTTTTTAATCTGGATTACCTGTTAATGTACTGTACCTCTTGAGCTTGTTGGGCCAACAGTGTATGAAAATGTTTCATGGAACTTATGGAGGAACAGCAGGTTTCATTAAAGTCATTAGAAGCAGCCAATGCTCAGTGTTCTTGGAAGTCAGCACTGAAGTCTTCATGACTCTAAATGCTTTGCTGGCCTCAGAGCTCGTTCTGCTTCTGACAAGGGAAAATCCACAGTTCTAAAAGAGTGGAACTCACACTTTCTCGGTTATATTTTCTGTTGTCTGTGTAATCTTCAAATGGGTTTTATTTTGTGAATGCCATAAATGTCTGTTCCTCTTCCATAAAATATCATTGTCTAAGACATTAGAAACTCTATTATGAATGCTACTCTTGAAACTCAGACCCTCTACTTTAAATACTACAACTCTGTGCAGCAAAACCCTTTTTTTTTGAGATACAGTCACAGACTAAGTTTTACAGGCAAGACCATAAAGGGTATCATAAAAACTGGAAAACCGACACAGCACTTAAGCCTGTTATGCTTGCATCATCACTGTTGCAGCTGAACCAAATCCTACAGTTTTGCAGTTTATTAAAGCCACATTCCTACCAGCATATTCCTATTGGTCCTGCACGATCATCTGTCTAGGCATGCAGAGCTGTTTCCCATCCTCAGTCCGACGGGATGCTCTTCTCTATAGGTGCTGTCACCGGTATCCTTCTCTCTGCACAGCAATGTCACTGCACGGCTCTGCCCTGTGTCCCTGCTGGGAATGCAGAGCCTGTACAGCAGTGCCACCCAGGGGAAAGGAGGCAGCCCCTCATCAGCCACCGTGTGCTTCTGTTAAATCCTAGGCAAAGCCTGGCAGCGTGAAGCACATTGCTCTCACCAGAAGAGACAAGGTAATGACTGAGTGACAGCTCCTTTGAAGGATTTAGGAGCTTTCTAAAAATACAGCTGTGCCTGTTGGGAAAGACAACTGTAATAAACTTCAGATAGAAAACATTACCTGGGTAAATGGTGTTAAAATGATGCTCGCCTGTCACAATGTTTTTCTAAACTGTAACAGGATTAATTTTTTTGGAGAAAAATTGTATTTCATATGGGCTTTTTGTTGGGTTTTTTTTTGTTTGTTTGGCTGGTTTGGTTTCTTTAAAGAATAACAATTGATACTTAAAATTCTATCCTTAACTGTTGCTCAGAAAAAACTTGAAAACCTTCAGGAACACTCACCTTGCTGCCTCTTCTCATTTTGTCTAAATATCTCTGACATAACTGCCTCTCTTTTCAGCCCTCAAAGCCTCTGTTCAAAATAGTCAAAATACATTTATTTGTATTTTGATAAAAATCTTTGTTAGGAATATCTGGGAGAAAAAAAGCAAAAAAACCCAAAACCCAAACTAGCAAAATCAAAACTGAAACACAGATCAAAACAAAAAATATTTTCAATCATATAACCTTCTTGCTCACTTTTTCTTTTCCTCAGAATCAATTCTACAAACTTTTAAGTACTGTTGGTTCATGATCATGTATGTTACTCTTCCACAAGCCTTTTTGCATGAATGTATGATGTCAGCCTACTTCTTGCTTATAAACTCAGTGCCTATTCATGCAGCTAACGACCTCCATTTGCACAACCATATTGTGAAGGGAAATTCACTACTGTCCACTATTTAAAAGCAAAGCATGTGAACTAGCTTCTGTTTTTAGGCTCACTCACAGTGCAGCCTACCCCATTCTGTGGAGCTTGTTTCTGCTCTACTTTGCCCATTCTTCTAGTCTATCAAACGGAAATAGATCCTTGACTGGACTTTTCATATCTTAGTGATGTCTAGGAGGTTGCCAGTGTACACCCTGTCAATGAGAAGTTCAAGAGTTTCAACAAACACATCTGGATACATGCCCAGTGACTCCCTCCTAAAAGAAGCAATGTGACATATGGAAACATCTGGCAGCCTGACCAACCTGACCACCTTCTACAACACAGTAGGGCTTTCTGTGGATATGGGGCAAGAAGTGTATTCTGTTTAGCTGGACTTAAGAACTGGACACTGGTGCCTATCGCCTCCTCCTAAACAAACTGGCAAGAGTGGATAGCTGGTCTGTGGGATAGGCAGAGTATTGATTAATGGACCACAGAGAGAGGTCATCAATCCATGGCTTTTACTGGTGAGGTCCCCCAAGGACTGATACTGGGTCTGACACTGTTCAACATCTCCATCAATTAACTGGAGGATGGGACTGAAAGTACCCTCATCACGATGAAAACAAATTGAGTAGTGAGGTGGACATGTCAGAAGGGAGAGTCATCTTACAGAGAGACCTGAAAATATGGGTTAGCAAGAACAGTGTGAAGATTAATAAAGTACCATCTCCTGCATCTGGATGATAATCAAAGCAACAAGTACAGGATAGGATCTGTGTGGCTGTAGAGCATCCTTAAGGAAAGGGACCTGGGAGTCCTGGTGGACAACAAGCTGACCATAAGTCAGTGCACATCTGCAGCAAAAAACAAAAGAACAAATTTAGATCCTGGGCTGCATCCATGGTGCCATTAGTACCAGAGATAAGGACATGATCATCCCCCTAAGAACTTGCAAGGCCATACCTGGAATACTGTGTCTGTTTCTGGTCCCTAAAATTCAACCAAGATGCAGACAGACTGGAGAGTGCTCAAAAGAAGGCCACAAGGGTGATCAAAGGGCTTGAGAACCTGCCCTATGAGGAAACACCAAATGAGCAAGGTCTTTTCACACTGTAGAAGAGAAAGTTCAGGGATATCTCATCACTGTTTTCCAGTACTTAAAGAGTGGTTACAGAGGGGACAATTTCTCTCCTTTAAGGAGCCACACAACAAGGTTATGAAGCAACGGGTGGAAGTTATGCCAGTAGAGGTTTCATATTGATGTAAAAAAAACCCCACACTGTGAAAAAAACCTATTTCTGAAACACTATCCCCAAGGACATGATGGGGTGTCTATTCCTGCAGGTTTTCGAGACAAGACCAGACATGGCACTAGATAATCTCATTTAATTTCTCTTTTCTGTAAAATGTTTGGACCAGATGATTTTTCAAGGTTCCATCCAGCCTGGGATGTTTTATGGTTTAGCGATTCTATGATCTGCAGGATTATGCCTCACCTTGCAATGCAACAGAGGATGCTCCAGAGGAGAGGATGATAAGACTTCAGTACATAAAAAGAGAAAACTAGGTGTGTTACTATGAGGGGACAGAGTCTGTATCTCAAGACAAGGTTGTGCGAGCATTGGGGGAAAAAGGGGAGACAGCAAATTGTCTGGCCATGAGGACTGTAAGGAGGATCATCCCAGATACTGAAGGCAACAAAGCTCAGATTTCCACAACCACAAAAGAAACAAAAACAAAACCACACAAAACCCAAGACCATGTTGACAGAAACTGAGAAATAAAAGAGGTCACAGAGGAGAGGGGGAGAGTTGATGGTTAGTTCCTTAAATTAATGGCAAGCAATCCCATTAGGCTTTCCCTAAATGGGGAAAAAAAAAAAAAAAAAACAAAAAACCCAAAAAAAAAAAAACTAATCTTCACCAATCAGGACTAATGTACTCTGGTGAAATGATGAGGGAAGCTGGAATGCTAAGGAACACTAAATTCACCAATAAATATTTAAAAGTGGATGTGAAATGTCATTTTTCTCAGAAGAAAAACAAATCTTTGCAGCAGTGGGTAGAAGGGGGGAGAGGGAAACCCAAAAAAAACCCCAAAAACCAAAAAACCAAAACAAACAAACTCATTGTTAAATTATAGTAAAACATATTTATCTGGTGCTTCACAACTCTCTGTGTCTGGTGGTTCTTTCTGAGGCACGTACATGCACACGCTCACAGAGTGAACTACGCGGTGGCTGCTCAGCTTTCCAGATTGCTGGTTATGTCCGTTCTGCTTCAGATCTGACCTCAGGCAATGGCACAGCAGGAAGGACTGTGAAGCAAAGAGAACAATCCTGTGGGTGGATTTGGTTTATAATGTTCCATTTGGCCCTGTTCAGAGAGCAAAAATGAACCCTTTTGCAGTATGACAGTTGCTACATTCTTTTCAAATAAAACACCAAATGGATTAGAACATGTGTCTAACAACATGTGAAACATGCACTAATCCAATATCCAGAGGGGAAAAAAATAAAATAAAGAAGTCTAAAGTTTTATAGGGAAGTAGAAGAAGCTCAAGATGTGCCCTGAAAAGCATTATCTCCTTGTGACAAATAAATATTTGTACAAAATCTCTCATGAGACAACTAAGATAAAGTGTGTGTCTGTAGAGTTTTTTGGTCTCTGGAATATGAGAGATTTAATTGTTTTGGTCCAGAAATAAAAGTTATAAGACAAGTATTACATGACTTGGAGAAAGAAAACCAGTAAATACACATTTATGAAATATCAGCTATTCCATATTATCTTCTATAGTTAATAATTTATGTTTCTGATTTCTGTGTTCCACTGCCTGTGCAGATGAATAATATCCCTTTCTCCAGTACTGAATTAATTTCATTTGTAATATAGTAAGTATTGCTTTAAATTTTTTATATGTTATGAAATAAAACAGATGTTTGTACTCCTTATATGATTTATAGTTTTGTACATATCTTTCTTCTCATTTATTTTCACATAAAGTAAAATATAACTTAAATCTCTGGTGAAATCAATTTATAGTCTAGTTGTTACCATTCTAGTTTAACTCTCTGTGAATCTGGTTTTCTTTTCCTTATTCTCACATGGAAAAACTGGTATTAACCAGAAACTAAGAGATGATGATGAAAAAATGACATGAAAATACTGAGGAAAAAGTGAAATGGCTATTCTTCAAACATCTTCAAACATGTTTGATTTTCTATTTAAACCACACAGCTGGCAGAAATAGTTATGGAAATGGCTATGGTGAGAAAACATTTTTAATTGTTAAGTAATGTAAAAATAATCGTAATATTCTGTGCAAACAGTGACACTATGGATTAGCATTTTGATGTGCAGAAAATTAATCTTTTTTTTCCTCTTTCCCATATTTCAGCTAGATTGTAATCTCTATTATTATCATTTCACTATATAATTTAGCTTTAAGGGATCTTTTTCCTGAGTTACTCTATCAATAGTCTTTTAAAAGCCTTATGCAATTCCTTTCTCTTTTATCTACTGCTTTATTCTGAACTGAATATAAAAAATACATTAAAAAAATTCTAAAATATCAGCAAACTACAATCTCCTTTTGAAATACTGTTGGTGAATATACAAAGATAACCCTGCTGGTTTACTAGTTTGTAATTTCAACATTTTTTCTAATTCACACATAAACCCTGATGATCTTTTATACCTCAGTTGGTACTCAAGATGTAACTTTTTATTGTTTTACCTTTTAATTCTCTAGTGTGATAACTATGTGCGGAGAAGACAGCAAATCTTTGCTGACATCTCACTTCAAGAATGTTCAGAATTATACGGTGCTCAGGCAAGAATTATGAAAGTGGTATTTTAGATGAAGGCCATTTTGAGACATCTAGATTCCCCTGTAATTCTATATCATAAAGTTCCATAAAGGATTTATTGTAAAACACAGTGCCTTTCAATTTTTATTGAGTTTTTTGGATTTATCAAGTTCAGTTGAGTTTATCAGGAGGTTCATTTGTAAAAAAAAGAAATTTGGCACTCAGAAATGTTGTGTTATCATATCAGAAGTACCAGTTCTGTGTGTAAGTTGGTGGAGCTGCATGAGAAGTATCTGAGTTGAAAGTAAAAACTCACAACTACACTCATTTCAGTAAATTATTAGTGCCACAATACTTTCCTGGGCACAAACAGCTATTTCTACAGTTTATTCCACAGTCCCTGGCATGGCTTCATTCTATGGCAACTTAGCCTTTTCCAAAGACTATCTGATAACAGCTCAGGAGCGAGTATGTGCCAAACATTGTTCCCTAAAGTATCTTTGGAGGTGATTCTTTTTGTCACTTGGCCTCAGGCCAGAGAACATTGATAGGCTCACCCATCTAGCTGGAGATTCAGGCTCTCATTCAGAGATAAATAGGGCCCTCCCCAAGACAGTTCACCTTCTCCTTAGGTAGATGCACAGGACTGGTTTATCCAATCTACTTCAAAACCAGCCTGTTTTCCCCCATTGACAATAAGAGAATTATAGGATAGGTCAGACATATATGATTTTTAAAAAAAGCTAGGTGTAAAAAATCTTACAGTTTTACAAAGCCTTATAAAAATATTGGTGTTTATTTGTGCATTGAATAAATCATGTTTTCTTCTTCAAAATAGCAATGCCTCTAATCAAAGACCTTTTAACAGACTAAGAAACAGTAAATTTAGAGGCTGCAGGAATTTCAGTAAATGATTGAAAAATGGCAGAGTTATGGTACGTTTGGCCATTAAACAGGTTTCTTGATTGGTTTTTTGTTTGTTTTCTGAGTTATCCATTTTAAAATTCTCTATAAACTCATACAAAAACTCTTTACACCCATTGGTCAGAAATTTTTAAACAATCTTATACAGAATAAACTTGCTTGAGAGAATTTATAGAAAAATATTATCTGACTTTTCCAAACTCTAGTTTTCTAAGAACTGCACTGAAAAGCTCATTTAAAAACCCAGTAAATTTCCAAAAGAGAGTTATGGTAACAGTCAATTTTTTGCATGACCATGAAAAATATTTTGAAGAAAAATTAAAAACAGCTGTAGAAGTAACAAGGATTCATAGGGATTTTCACAATTTGGCGTATATTTTATACTCATAACTGCAAGTTTTTAGAGATTCTCTTTTAAGCAAAATCACAGAATCACATAATCACAGAATTGTTGATGTTGGGAGAGACCTCTGGAGAACATCTGGCCTGGCCCAACACTCCTGCACAGGTAGGGTTGCTTAAATCTTGGTTGCTCAGGACCATGTCCAGAAGGCTTTCGAAAATCTTCAAAGATAGAGCCTCCACACCCTCTCTGGGCAATGTGTGCCAGTGCTTGGTCACCCATAGAATAAAAAGGTTTTTCCTCCTGTGTTTCAATTTCTGCCCATTGATATTTTAAATACTAAATAAACACTATGGATGTGATTTGTCTATGCATCTTCTTCATTTAGGAGATAACCAGACATGGGTGTTACTGGAGTGTCAGGAGACATGCTATTAAGGGCGTGATTATGGTATTCCAAGTTGATGTCATGAAAGTTTATGATGAGGTAGAAGGAGTTAATTGATACCAAAACCACTGAATTAAATGAGAAAGAATATTTTCCCATAGATAATTTTCCAGTGAGCAAAATTTTGTTTGTAAAACAGAGAAGTAAATATTACTTTATTGGTTTATATTTATAAATATCAGAACCTGCAAATTTAATCTACTGAAGGTTTCAATAGGTGGGAAAATATTGATATATTCTTTAGTTATCTGACACAGAACCCCCAGATTTTAACAAATTAACTGCACATGAGATTTAAAACCCAAATAATTATATTTTTCTTTTCTTCCCTTCTCAATCCACTCTTGGAATCCCAGAAAGAAGTCAGAATCACTTCTCTTTATCACTGAGGGAAATGTTTTTCAGTTCCTGTGTCATCTGCTCTGTATCTGCCAAGCACAAATAAGAATATTTTGCTATACAGTTTGATAAATCAAAGTGAGAATTAATTAAGTTTTGTCAGCATTTGCATTAAGGAACAATGCATTCTCAGCTTTAAAAGTACTCTTATGAGCTTATAGTACAATCAAAGTACACATTGCTTCAGGTGGGGTTTTTTTGTTTTAATGATTGCTTTACATTATAAAAATAACATTAAGTAAACTTGTAATTATTTTTTAAATAGTTAATGACAGTCTTACATGTTGTCCTATTGACCACCAAGTGGAGCTCTAACCTAAGAAAAGAAAATCCTTTGCTAAGAAGTGCAGATACCAGCAGCACAAAACAAGCTAAAGAAAAAAAAAGAAAAAGAAAAAACAGTCAGCTGCATGCTGTGCCAATTACACCTGTGCCAATTCATGTTTTTAGGACCTGTTTTGTGTGTAACTCAAGAGTTACAGTCAAGTGCTGTAAGAATAAAGCTCATTGCAGGAAAGCAGAACAGTGATTTAAATTAACATGGAATTAGACTGCAAAAGACTGAAGATTTTACTTCAAAGAAAGTACAGTTAATGAAAATGATGCTCGATCCCTCAAGTGCTCTGTGTTCAAGGATCCAAGTTACAGATAAAAGAAACTGACTTATAAACTGTATAATGATTAAAAGAACTGAATAAACCCTTAATAATACACATTTAATGGATCTGATTAGATAGACTTCTACTTAAATTTGAAAGTTGAATGACCTATTTTAGAGGACCATCTAATGCTTAAATAAACTAGACCAAATACTAATGCTTGACATTTATTAAAAAAAAAAAGTGTAAATTAGTTGGTTGATGTCTTTATAATATAGTCTTGTGGTTATTTAAAATCATATTTGGAACTGAATTACTGACTTAATATATGTAGTACATTACATTACATTAAAGTTGCTCTTGTTTTTTGGGTTCTTTGTGTGTTCTTTTTTTTTCTTTTTCACCGAAAACTTCTGTGGTCTTGGCGGTTATAAACACTTGGAATATTTTGTGCAATTCTTTTTGTATTGATAACATACTAAGCTTATAGTAAACAGGAACAAAGCTGTTCCTAATTTAACTTCACTGGTGTCAGTGGCTTCATATATTTTAATGATTTATTGTAGTTTTTATGCATACTGTAACATATTTCTCCTAAGTAAATTCAAGTGCTTGATATTCGTCATAACAGATCTGTTTAACAAATTCAGTAACAACAGTATTTTGAATTAGGAATCATCTAAGAAGAAACATAACTAAGAAACCTTCCTTTCTATAGTCTGAATGTTGGCCTGAGAAAAGTCTGAGTATTTTAATACCAATTAAACACAGACATTACATTTTAATATTCATTTTAAAAATACTACTTCTATCTAAATTGAGCTTATAGAACTGACAACTAAATAGCTAAACTAGCAACTAAATAGCTAAACTTCTACTTCCACTCACTCTGATGTGGAGACAAACTCCGAACATCCAAACGTGATTGCCTTCTTTAGTTCACAGCTTTGAAAACTGATATTGAATAGCTGATGTGTGATACAGAGACAGAAGGAGGCAGTCTTCTTCATCAAAATTTTACCTCAGACTACACCTTATTCTAGAAAGACTATATCTTATAAAACGTTTTGATGATTATTTAAATAACCTTTACTTAATTATGTCTTCTCTTGGACTAGTACTTCATTGCTTTCCTAGACCCTTACGCTTCCAGACTGTCAGACTGATTCTGTAGCAGGTAACCTAAAATTATAGTAAGAAGCTTGTTTCTGGGGTCTTAGCATGAAGAAGCCGCAGAAGAAGCCTGACACTCACAAGCTGTGCAGCCTGTGTTAGGCAGTTCAGGACCTGTGGCATTGTTTGCTGCCTCAAGTCTGTGGATTGAAGAAAAATCGTGATGCACAGCAGCACACAGAACCCAGGCAGAGATTTTCTGAACTCTGCTTTCAATCTTCTAATGATTTCTGGGAAAATACTTCAGGCAAGATACTGTAGTCTTTGTGAAGCAATGTTTTTTATTAAAATTCTCTTTCATCATGTTTCCACAAATAGCTGTAGTTGGCAGATCTCCACTTTCTCTCTGTCCTCCATTTGGATATTATTTCTAATCACTTTTTGATGTGTAGATCACAATCAGATTTTTCTTTCAAAATCTCTTGGTTAACTTTTTAGTTATGCATGGACTCATATGCACTCATATATATAATAGCTAAAGACAGTTTAAATTAACTTATGTCATCACCAACAGAGAAAATTTAAATGGCACAAGGCCATCTACTTTCCTACTGTCTTTACCTTGAATAAGGCAATGGCTGAGACTGGTGGTTATGAAACTGTTACAGATCCCAGGTAGATGTAAAGACAGGAGATGGCACTTCAAACAGATTTCAAGGAAGGGAGGGAACTTTTGAAGGACCTACTGAACCAATTTATAGCCAGGAGATGCTGCAAACATCAGACTGTATTATAACACTACATCCCAGATGGTGCCATGCATCATCATATCAAGTAATACTCCCTTATGTCTTTGCCTTTAATGTGTTGTGAAATCATGCATTCTCTCAGTGAATACAGGAGAAAACTATCAGCATAAGTTCCAAAATTGTTCATATAAATACTGAAGTGATTCAATTCTATGATTGAGTGAAAATTATGCTGCTTTGTGTTTCATCAACACTCATTAAATAGTTCTCCAGGGACTATAAAAGACTAGACAAAAGTTCTGTATGACACATACTCACACACTTGCATCCTTCCAATGATACTGAATTTTAAAGTGATTCCTAAATTAATATCCTCCAAAGGTGCCCCTTCTTAATGGCTGTTACTTCTTCTACAGAATATTACTCCCATGACTTCCCAAATATAAATCAATAGAATTTATTTGTTGCTAATTTGGAATGATGTGAGTATATACTGCAAATTAACCTAGGACAAAAAAGATTGATAAAAAAGGTGCAAGTTTTCATGATTAAAAATTAGGTACTATAAAAAAAAAAAAAAAGAAAAAATAAAAAGCATTTACTTTTAAGCAAAACCCAAAATGTTTAAATAATTGATGGTATTGGAACATAGAGAAAACAGCCTTGGAGTTAACTTTTGTTTCTTTGCAGTGTATGACTGTTTTTGGCTCTTCTTTCATTACCCAAACCCAAAATCTGTGTTGCTTTTTTATAATATTTTTCTTGCAAGTTTTAACTTTGGTGTCTTTTAGTATGTTTCTGCCAATCTGGGATCTAGCACCAATGATTCCACTACTCATACTGATCCCATTTGAAACCACAAGATTTTCTCAAGGCTTTAGAGAATATGTTAAGGGCTAGAACAGCTCCAGTAAGTACATCAGATGGCAATGTGGAAAATCTTCTTTTAAAGTTTCAAAACCATAGAATAGTAGTATGTTATTCAGATTTCAGAAGCCATGTAAAATTCACACCTGACTGTACTTTTTCAATTCTCAATCAAAGCTTCAAACCTTTTTTCTCCTTGGAAAATTTTCAACCAGAATTTCAATTTATTTTTAGTGTTGTAAAGATGTAGTAGGAAGTTATGATAACATGCTCCAGTATAAAATAGTCTGAAATGCAATGTGTTAATCCTTTCATTAGAGACCAGCCTGTCTAGTCACTTAAGATATACTGTTAGATAGTGTAAATTACTACTAGTAGATTCTAGTAGATCTACTATAGATCTACTATTCCAGTAGATATGGCCCTGAGCAAGGACATGCTTTGTAAACTCACTCAGCTGTAGAAATACTGTGAGAGACATTTTATCTGACTATGCTGTGTTTGACTGCCCTTGAGAGCAGATTTGCTGTTTGTCCACTCAGCAACCTGCAGGTAGAGATGAAGGTCATTCCTAAAATATGTAGGGTTCTAAATGCTTTCGACTTTTCACCATGTTCACAAAACACATTCACCTTAATACGCTTGCAGGCACATGCCGGGAGAGTGCCTGCAAGGCTGCCTGCAAAGCCATGGGTCATTTCGAATGGTATTGACACTGCATTTGTGTTTTCTTCCTCCTTGTGCTTTGCAAGGTTATGAATTTGTGCTGATGCATTTCTGTGCTGCCTCTGCTCTCTTTCTCATTGCTCTCTGCTGCTTTACTCTCTCTGGCAAGTATGAAGGAGTGTGAGAAGGCAGATACATGGAATCTCGTTATTTCTAGAGGTGAGTTACTTCAGAGAATAAAGTAACTTTCTTTATGGGGTTACATACCCCATATTTACACCTGAAATTCAAATTCATATTGTTTCCTACTGCTTACCCAAGTTTTCTCAGTGATGATGGAGACACTTCAAGCTACTACCTTCCTTCCTTTCTTAAAAAAAAAAAAAAAAAAAAAAAAAAAA
>NW_008237885.1:6722103-6746817 GCF_000691975.1 Corvus brachyrhynchos | reverse complement strand
GAAACACTTAAACCACTACCTTCCCTCCTTTCTTAAAAAAAAAAAAAAAAAAAAAAAAAAAAAAAAGAGAGAGAGACAGAGGACAACAAAATAAAAGAAAAAAGAGAGGGGAAAAAACAGACTATTAACACTATATCTTCTCATGGATTTCATGCACAAATTTATAGCTATTTCACTGTTTTGCCATATGCATGAAGTTCCTGCAGACCAAGATCTGTGCTTACTGGGGCACAAAATCAGTTTGTCTTGTTCATGTTTCTGCAGTATGTACTTTTTATGAACATTGAAATGCAATGAAAAAATAGGTGCTATTTAAATAATCTCTTAATTTGGGTCTGTTTTAAACATAAGGCATATGAAATAAAATCAAAACTGTTTCAGCGGTGATTTTGCAGCACAAAACTGAAGGAACGTTAAGGGATATTTAAAGTTGTGGCAAAACTGAGGGAATGTAATGGATTTAAGGTTGTGGCCTGTGAGTACATTCAATCACAAGGATGCCTGAGTTAATATTGAACTGTGTGAGGCGGTGTTCTGCATCTGGATTGGGGCAATCCCAAGAGCAAGCACAGGCAGGGGAGAGAATAGATACCAGCCCTAGGAAGAAAGACTTGGGAGTGTTTGTGGACAAAAAATTCAATAGTTTGGATGGGGTTCTGAGCAACATGATCTAGTAGAAGGTTCCCTGCCCATGACAGGGGGGTTGGAGCTAGATGATCTCTGAGGTCTCCTTCCAACCATAATAATTTTTTGATTTTATATCAGAATGTTATAAACTCTGTAAGTTACAGGAGATGTGTTTTATTTACAAGCAGGTATTCTAGCCACTCAATCTCATAATGCTTTGTTTTAAACTGTAGTGTGAAGTATGAATGAGTACATGTAAGTAATCCATTATATTAACAATAATATCTTAAATTACTCAAAAGTGTCAGAAATTTTTTTAAAATATACAACAGCTGTTTAAGGAAAGTAAAAATATAGAAAGAAAGTATATGTCTTTAAAATTCTATCCTGCACACACACACAGATTTTGAAACTGGTTATGAAATTGAAGAAAAGAGAAACCTAATAAAGAAAGTCATGTAATGAGTTGCTATTGTTGTTCTGCCAGCTTTCCCTTAAATAATAAAAACACCATTATATAATCTCTATTTCTTTTGTCCTGGGTAATTGGTGACTATCACTTTCATGTTTAAATTAAAACTTAAAAAGATAGCCATAAAAAAACAAAAGCTGTAGCAACTGAATTCCCCGTTTTCATTTTCATTCTTTAAAACAGTAAGACTCACTGCTGCATCTTATTTTAAAATATTGAAAGAGGTGAGGGGTTCAGACTGAGTTCATGCTTTCATCTGGGGGAAGAAATGGATGTATTCATCAATATTCTTTAGGACATTTCATTCCTTTTCACCTTTTTGTACATGATTGATATTATCTCTAAATGAAATATATCCTTGCTGAAAGATACTAAAATAATGGCAATAAGACAGAAATTTATCAAAATATACCCAAATCATACAATTCTTTCTCATTCCTTCTTTCCTGTTTTTCTTTGCTTGCAAATTATTTTTGTGAGAACAGTCGTTTTTATCATATACAGGATATACCAAAGATAACTGAAGATTCTTTTTGAAAAAATACGATGTCTGATTAGACAGGTTCATAAACACAACATTTTAAAGGATACAATTCTGAAAACCATCAGCTTTCCCAAGAAGACAGAGCAGTAAGTCCTTAGTACCTACTTTCACTTACTGAAGTGACAGAGATGTGAAAAATACAGACTCTAAGTTTAAAATGTGCAGCTTCAATAGCCATTATCTGTTCTTAAGGATTAGCATGATTGTGGGATTAGAGGTTTGCAAATATATTAGCAAACAGGAAAAAAGCATATTCTGTCAGTGATCTTTGCGCTTTTTCAAACATACTTTTCATCTTGGTAAAAAGGGGAGGGGGGAAATCAAGAATCTACTTTCTGTCTGTGTGATCTAGGATATACCAATGCTTTCAGCCTTTCAAACTTAACTTTTTATCAACACGTAAATGTTAATGGTGAAAGTCGGTTTCAGGATGTTCTCCTTGTGCTGTCTTGAAGGAAAGGAACTGTAGCTGTTTGGGTGGGAAGCAGCTGCACAGGCTTCACCACATTTGTGCCATAAAAAAATTTTCAAAAGAACTGCAAATTCACTCTTGACTTCCAAACAGGGCTTGAGCAGCTGCTTCCCTGTGAAGGAAAGAAATTAACAGCTGCACACAATTTCCCACTCACTCAGTTCATTTGTATTTGACCTTGTCTGAAAACTATCCCTCTTGTAAACTATGTGACTGAATGAATTTTTAATATTTTTATTGAGTTTATTATGTCACTTTGTTAAGTTAGAAAGGTCAGACAAAGGAGAAATGCATTGTTGTATCCCCTCTCCCCCCAAAATAAAATTGAATTTAATTTATTTTCCCCTTACGTGACTGTCAGTGACAAGAAATCATAGTAACAGATTCAGTCCAGTACATTCTGTGGGTGAAAAATATTCAGATTTGAAACATTCATTCTTATTTTTTGTAACATTTCACAGATTAGAAAAAAATTAATAATTAATTTTTATGCTGTAGCCTGAAAAAGTGTTTTTTATTATCAAACAGAAAATTAATAACATGCTTGTTTCATTTCCCATTTGTCAACATGTTTTATTCTGTAGGTTGTTAGTATTTTGTTGTTTGTAATGTCCCTCCTAAAATTTCAATCAAATCACTAGACAAATACCTTATGTGAGAAAGACTTATAGAGATAACTGTAATTTTGAGATATGCTGGGGATACTGAAAACCCTCTAAGCAATGTCTGGAAAGAATTTATGAATAGCAGATTTCAGGCTTTCTACCTTGCTGGGGATACAGATATGGCAGAAGAAGCTTCACAAATATCTAAGCAAATACCCTGGTAAAATACTATAGAACATTAAAGAAACAAAAGAACCTGAAAACAGATTGTTAGCTCCTACGAATCAATAATTTTGTTCACACTCAGACACAGTTGATACATATACTGCAGGTATTACAGACTGATTAATGATTTAGGAGATTAACTATGGGGACATACAAAAGTTAAAAAACCCTCCAAAACCCAAAAAAGCCAATCACAGGGCTAAAGTCCAAAATAAAAACTTCTTTATTGGAAAAAGACTTGAATGAAAGAATCCTATCTCCCCCATGTGACAACCTCACTGTTGCAGTGGGGTCTCCTGCAACATTAGACAGCGAGGCCCGTGGAAAGAAATAGGGACCGATTCTTGATAGAAGTTTCAGAGATCTTTATTCTCCATCCACATGGCCGGGGGACTGCCAGAACTGAGCAATCATGGGACAGCCAGGGTCCTTCCCGGGCAGGGGAACTCAAAATAACCAATGGGGAACAGGACTGACCAGGGAGTAGGGAAACACCGTAGGCTGTGCCTCTACTCCAGGGTCCCCTCCCCCCGGACCTCACGCCAGGGGGGAGGAACCCCAACACCTCACCTGTATATTTCAGGAATAATTTTCTTTTCTGATCCCTCTAAATTTGTGATAGTGTATATAGTGACAGCATATATTATATCCTGAGGCTGTTTCAGAGTTACGTAGTAAATGTGGCTGCTGAAAAGTTTTAAAGATTTAGCCCTGGAGAATAGAGACACTTTGAAATCTTCTTTTATTTTTTTTCCTTGCAGTTTTTTTCTAGGTAAAGATTTCATGGAATGAAGCCTTCTTGGTCTGAATGGACCCCATCTCATTAGAACATCCATGCTTTGATATTTTGCTTTATTCAATGCAGATCAGTTACAAGAAAATTAAGATTAATTTTCAAACAATTAGCAACTAAAACAAAACTAATAAAAAAGTTGACCTAATAGACATTCAGGAGAGTGTTTTCAAAATTTCAGGATTTCTGTTCCTGAAGTGCTCTCTCACAACTTCTTTTATCGGTCCTTTCTCATTTAGAAAAAAATAATTATCCATAATTCAAATGGCTGTTGAATCCAATAGTACAATGTTGATGAAATGCACTCATTAGGAAGAAAAAAAATTGCCTCAGGTATCAGTGAAAATGCATGTCTGATAGAACTCAGTGTTAATCCCCAAGTTAAATTAAGGATTTAAAGCAGTATGTTCCCAACTCAAGTGAATTCATCAACTGGAAAGCTTCACATTGAAAGAAATCCTCAGTAATATCCTGGTAATGGTGTTTTAATTTGTATAAACCATCAACTATTTTCTAGACTGAAAAGAAATCGTCAACCAAAGATTAATATATTAATACCCACCCAGAACCTCAGAGATCTCAGACTGTTTGATACCCTGACTCTGGGATATCCCAGACTAGAAGAACCATGGGGAAAAAGCCCTGAACAAATAGCTCTTAAAAGTGCATTTTAGAAAAGAAAAAAGAAAAAAAAATCCCCAAGTTGAGTCTCTTTTGCCCTTGATCAAAACAGTTTTGGTAAGACACCAACGTTTTAGGACTTTCTGAGCAGTATTTATACAGCATTGGGGCCTTTTCTGTTTTCCACGCTGCTGTCCCTCCCACCAAAGGAGAGTAGACTGGGAGTGCAGAAGAGGGTGGGAGAAGACAGTCAGGACAGCTGTGCTCAGAAGTAAGAGCTGGGGGAGCGTTTTCCAATGGTTACCATTGCTCAGGATGTGACTAGCCATGAGTTTGCTAGTGGTGAACTACTGCATTTGCATTATGTATTTCTTTTTCTTTTTTTTTTAATTTTTTTTTTCTCCTTTACTTATTAAATTGTCTTTATCTTCCCCATTCTCCCACATGGCAGCAAGATAAGTGGCTGCATGGGGGTTAGCTCGTCTCTCAATTAATCCACAGCAGTGTGTCACTTCATTTTATTTCCATTGACTTTAATCTATTATTTTATTGAACTTCATCATCACCAAGTCTAGACAATCTATTTAAACTTGATCCAAGAATGCCAGACTGTGCATTGAGTGTTTAACTAATAATTATCATTTATGCTTCTTTGCTATTAATTAGTTTCTTAGAGGCTAACTGCTCTCAAAGACCTGATTTTTATCTGAGCTTTTGTTCCAGTAAAAAAAATATTTAAAATCCAAATAAAGATATCCTTCTTCAGGTCAAACTTACTTTCACGTCATTATTGATAAAAAAGAGCCTACAACATAGACAAAAGCACTCATCATGCACAATGAAAGCCTGTGATAACATTGAAACACCGTGTTGAATCATTTTACCAATTCTGTATCCAAATACACAGAAATTTCTGGTTATGAAGTACTGCATTAGCAGTCGATTTTATTAGTTTGCTTTTCTTTTAGTATTAGAACAGCTCTGCCTCCAGAATTTTGCTTAAATGATATAGACTCTTCAATCCTATTCTCAAGTCCAATTAAAACAATCATACATGTCTCTAGCGTTTTTCCTTGCTGTAGGCAAGATGAACAAAGAACCACCGATTACAAAAAAGCCATTCTGAAAATGCTCACAAAAGATGGATTTTGGCTCTGAAGTCACCTGGAAACAATAAAAATAGTAACAAAAAATCAATGACTGTAGGAAGAAATGCTAGAAATTATTTGTTCTCTTTATTCAAACCAGGAGTGGACTTGGAAGCAGTATAATTCACTTACTTTCACAGAATGACAGAAGCAGTATAATTCACTTACTTTCACAGAATGATACTAACTGATATATGTCAAGAAGCTGGGCCCGCTAGTACTTAAATTTTCAATATTGAACAAATTGGTTTAAAATATTAGGAAATATTTTGAAATAAAATATGTCTGTGACTTCACAATTTAGTTAATATTTGATAGCCATCCAGATACCCCTAATGCTGAATATAGAAAGCAAGTAGAAAAAACAGCATGGAAACTAGATTGAAGATTAAGGGACAGATCCTCAGTCCACATAAATTTACCGACTTCCACTGGTTTTAATGGATCTGTGTTGCATATCATGTGCTGAGCATTCAACCCTAAGATTTTATCAGCTCAGGAATTCAAACTAAATCCTTGGCTCCCACATGTAATCATGTACCGTAACTCTGGAATTTTAGCAGAATTGAAATTATTTTTGAAACCAGATTATGTATTTATCATGTGCTTGCAGACAAAAACTTAAACTCAAAAAAGTGACAACTGGATTTGTTGCAGGAATAAGTTCATGGCATTCTGAAGCTTGCATTATACTGTGGGACAAAATAAAGAATCTCTGAACACAGTTAAAAGATTAACAAGGACTTTAACTGATAAGGAAAAAGTCAAAGATAAGCATGTTTTATTCTGACCAGTTAAACAGAGCAAACTATGCCTCCACCTAGCTTGGTGTTTAAGTTATTTTCTATTCAGAAGGTAAATAAACTCACTGACTTCCAAATTAAAATTTGAACATTAATTTCTTCATTTTTTATTTTTATTTTTATTATTATTATTATACATTCCCTGGTGAATCAATACTTTTTTAGAAATTTACTCAATTTTCAATGCAGTTTAACTTTGAGTGCTTTGATGAGAAAGCAATGTCGTGTAACATGAAAAAAAAAAATGGAGGGATGTTCACAGAAGGATCCTCCAAAAATAAGAATATTAAAACAACCACATTCTTATTCCCAAATAATGCCTTGAAGAGAACAACAACATTAGCTGTAACTGCAAGAAATATACTGACAGGAATATTATTCCTTTTAGTCTCCATTTAGAACACACATTATTAGAAAACTATTTTCTCCTCCAAAATCATTCAGAGCCAATGTAATTTTTTTTCCTATAACCTTTGACAAATAATTTAAGAAACATAAACTTATCCTTTAGTGATTTCATTATCCAGTTAATCCACATGAAATATTGAAAGTCATTAGAAGAGATAATGGGGAGTTCAATTTCACAACAGCCATTTGAAAAAGGTATTAAATTTAATCAAACTTCCTTTTATGAAGTAGTCTTTGACATTAACTTTTCAAACTATCCCTGGGACGTAATGGACAGAAGTTAAGTGATTTTGAAATACCTCTAAGGCAAAGGAGACCAGGTTAGAACACTGGACCTAAAGTTGAGTCACTCAAATCCAATTTCACCTGTCACCTGTCTGTCTGCAAATTGCTTGGGTTCTGTAATTGTTCTCACCAACTGTATAAATTCTTTTGATTTGTTCAACTTTCTTGGACAAGAGCTTTCCCTCACTATACATGATTTTTGGCCTGACAGTATTGTCTAGAGACTTACTGCAATCCTTTAAAACGTCTTCCTTACATATACAACTAATTGTTGGGTACCTGAATAACACTGATAAAACATGGATTTTGAAAATAAGACAGTCTGATAGTTCTGTTAAATTATTTTCTACCAGTAACTTTCAAGTTCAGATTTAAACTGTCACAGATTTGCCGGATTTTTTGTTGTGATTATGAAATTCTGAATACGTAGGAGCTGAATTCTGCTTTTAATGCCTATGGAATATGTTCTCTTCATTTAACTAAAATAAGTACACCTGGTCTTCAACTGGATTTGAATTAGATTAATTAAACTAGGTTTAACTTAATTAACCTGCCTACAGAAAGTTTGTGTGGATTTGGCAGTTTGTGTCTATTAAATTAACAAGGCATAAACAGAAAAAAACACAAAAAAACCAAAAAAAAAAGCCCAAACCAAAACAAGTAACACCCAACCAAAAACCATAATAATAATAAGAAGAAGAAGAAGAAAACCAAAACCCTCAAGCCAAAACAAATCCCCAAATACTGAAATAGTATATAGAGTCTACGTGATGTGAGTGTGAGAACACAAAATCCCCTAGTGTCTGTGACATTATTACCCTTCTTAGAAGGACACAGAATGATTGAGTGAGGCATTACTTACCCATGCTCCTAAGTGCTCATTGAGATGACCTAGCTTTTAACATTGTCTTTTGTATCTAGTTTGACTTGCATAAAACGTCTTGTCTGAGACTGTACATTAAGCTGTAGATTTTTCAAAAGCTATTTTGTTCTATTCCAGCAAAAGGGGAAGTAAAAGTTGCAAGCAATTTGTCCTTTTTGTCTGAGTAGATTTCCCAAAAGTGAAAAAAAATTACTAGAACTTGAAAATGTGATGAAGTTACAATTTTTCATTTTAAACTGCAAATTTTCTTAAAATGAAAAGCTTGCACATTCAAAGTATGAAAACTCTAATGAATAGACTACACTTGCGTGCTACCTGAAATAAGAGCTAATGATGTAATGAGTACAATATAGATATAATGCTATATATTTCTTAAATTCTGTCAATATTCATATCTTTTCTTTAAAGAAAGATTGGTACTCAATTTTCTCTTTTCTTCCAAATGTGAAAAATTAGTTACTAATGCATTCTATTAAGATACCTTTCTAAAGTTTTGATAAGAAAGTATCAGCAAGAAAAGTTATCTAAAATATAGGGGTTTTATGCTTTGTGGTTTTTTTCAAGAAAAAAAAAAGATTATTTCTACTTCTCTGTTTCTGCCTCTAACTCTTCTCTAAATGCATTCAGCATGGTAAAATTGCAGAGTAGTTTGATTTGAAAGGGACCTTAAAAACCATCTAGGTTCATGGACAGGGAAGTCTTCCACTAGACTAGGTTGTTCAGGGCCCCATCCAACTTGGTCCTGAACACTTCCAGAAATGGTGTACCTTCCATCTCTCTGGACAACCTGTTCTAGTGTCTCAACACCCTAAAAAATGTCTTCTTTATGTCCAATCTAAATCTATCCTCTTTCAGTTTCAAACTACTGTGCCCTGTCACTACAGGCCTTGGTCAAAAGTCTCTCTGCACCTCTTTCATATGCCTTCTCTATGCATTGAATGGCCACAATCAGGTTTCCCCAGAGCCTTTTTCTCGAGGCTGAACAAGCCTAGGTCTCTCAGCCTGTCTTCATATGCACCTTTCTATACAGTTCAGGATACAGTTCAGCAACTACAGCTGCTGCGATATTTTAAAGCAAAAACTAGGTTAGAAGTCCGAGTACGTTCAGTTGGAAGCTGGAAGAGACTATAGTGATCATACATATGAAGTTTCTTAGTACAAAGCAGAATATGATTCAGTCTTTAATTCCCTGAGCTAATTTATGAGAAGATATATTCCCACCAGGATATTAACTCCATTAACCTGAAAGTGGTCAGGTATTTCCTACTACCTTTGGCAATGCTTCTGATGTGTAAAATAAAAAAAAAAAAGCAAACTGGAATGAGCTTTACTGAAGCCTGTGTTCAAGATCTACAAATACTGTAAAATACCTCTTTGCAGCTTAGTGAATATGCAGTCCACCTTTTGGCATCACGAAATATCCTGGAAAGATTAACTTTCAGTATCTCCTAACCTTTCTGCTGCTCTTTACTTAGCTGCTGGTATGGCATCTGACTCCTAAATTTGCCCTTTAAAATAGAAATGCTTTCTCCATTGATATATTCCTCCTCTTTTCCCTTCTCCCTTTTTCTTCTCTCTTTTCTTTCCCTCTGTGTAAAGCTTAACAGAGTTTGAACTCAGCAAGTTGGTAATTAATTAAATAAACTAAAAGCATACCCCTGAGGTTTGACCTGCGGGAGGAAATTGCTCTGACCGCTCAGTGACACAGAATGTGATTACTGAAAGATTAACAATGGGAAAGACAGCTGAAGAAACCACCTAAAGAGATAGTCACAAGATCCATTTCCACTCTATTAGACCAAGAGCCATCCAGCTGGATCTTAACAGATGGTCTCAGTCTCTTGTAAAAAGTTGAAGTATGCCTTAATCCTGTTTTAGGATTTCCACTGAAGAAAGAGCCTCAATTTATTGTATTTTTACTGCTGACAGCAATAGTCCATTGAAGTGGCAGTGAAAGCACAGGGAGACACTGGGGTTACTCTGTCGTTCTGGCTGACTGCCCACAGAGGCAAGGAAGTCACTACTATTGTAATGCAGATGACAGAAAGCAAGGCACACACTGCAGCTGAATTAACTGAAAGGAACTCACTGCACACCCAAATGTCATTTCAACTTTAAAAATACATTTTGGCATATTAAGTAGCATCACATGTTTCTGAGAGATGTACACCCAACCGAATTATTAAGCTGTAAAGATCAATAGTGCAGCATTTCAAAACAAAGATTTACATGCAATACCCAGTTTGGAAGAACTTTCCTTGGGTTTTTGTTGGTTTTGGGTTTTTTTCTTTTTTTTTTGAGAGGTGTGGTTTGGGAAGAGAAAGGGGAAGGGTAGAAGGACTAAATACAGAAATACTAGTCACCTTTGAACTTTCTCAACTCTTGTTCCAAAGAGGGCTCTGTGATCAGAGGACTTTTCTAAGTAAATAAACTGCAATGATTTAGATATGAAATCCTCTTAAAGACATGACCTGAGACTCTTAACTGCATGCCAGCTTTATGGAAATAATCTTACTGACTTCAGAAGAATTATTTCTTACTTGCATCAACTTAGCAGAAAATAAAGTTGCCTCAAAATTATGCTAAAATAAAAATAGCATACTCTTACCTCCATCTCCACCTTTGCTTTGCAGACATTACCACGCCCTTTCAATAATTAAAGGAGACTGTAAGAGGAACATAAGGAAGACTTTTTTTACAATAAGGGTGGAGAGGCACTGGAACATGTTTCCCAGAGAAGCTATGGATGCCCCATCCCTGGAGGTGCTCAAGGCCAGATTGATGGGGCTTTGGTCCAGTGGAAGGTGTTCCCGGGGGCTTGGTGCTAGATGACCTTTAAAGGTGCTTTCCAAGACAAACAGTTCTATGACCCTCATTGCCTCATTGAAAAATTAGAAGAAAAAAAGATTAAAATAACATGTATCATAAATGTGACCTACATGATTTATTGTATTGTTATAAACCATTTATTTTGTTATTGTGAAAAACGCAATACAAAATGGAGAACTTCAATCAATACAACCTAAAATCTTGTCTTCCCAAATAATGGTTATTTCTGAAAGTGAAATAGAGTGCATAGTATCTGAAAATTATATTGAAGAAAAGATGAAATACTATATGAAATTCTGTAACAATGACTGTGAATAACTAAAATTTCTTTGATATATGCTTTCATTAAATACTTGCCTCTTTTTTTTTGCTGTTTTTGGGCAAAATTGAATGCCTCACAAGTAATTTACAAACAAAAATGTGACCAAAACTATTACAACAATTTATTGTTTATTCCTGTCCATGCCAGGGATGATCTGCAGTGACATACTTCAACGAAGTTCTGAGCTTTCTGACCAAGGAAAAACAAAAAAGATTTGTATAATTATATAAATGTGTTTGAAGGGAACCACATTTATGTTCATCTGGAATTTTTGTCTGTAGATCCTTTGCTCAACTGTTATTCCAAATCATCCCCTTTAGAGTATTATATGATTATTTTTTATAAACTTCCAATGTTTACTTCAAGTATTATGGATAAAAATTGTGTAAAATTCCATCTCATTTTCTACAAGGAAAAATTCTGTAGATACCCTATAAATAGAAATTTCTTTTTAAGAAGAATTTGAGATACAGATGCAATAGCTAAGTATTTCTTGATTAATTAGAAATAGGATATTGGCAGATTATCCGAAACAAGCTCTTCAGAGTTGAGAGCCATAGGAGAGGAAAAAAAAAATCTATAGTCGTGCCCATGAAAACTATTCAAAACAGCTAGGCAGGTCTTTTGCAGAGAGAAACTGAGAAATCTGTATTACTAAAATTTGCAGGTCCTGCCAAATTCAAAGTTTACACTTCAAAGTGCGCTAATTTCTGTTACAGAAACCTTGTTAGATGAAATTTTTTATGCTAAAAAAATAAAAGCTTCACAATCAAATGAAAAGCTGTAAGAATCTATGCAATATTTACCTCAAAAAATCCCAAAAGAAAAAAAGAAGCTACCCAAAATGAATATTAAATGCTCAACAGATTTCCCAGGAATCTGGTTGATAGTTGTAGCCACATCTATCTTTCAGTTAATAATTATATAATCATAACAAGTTCCAGGGTGGGAAGGACACTGAATATTAAATGTCAGAATTTTATTTCTAGAAAAACATTTTTCACATTCTGTCTGCAGATGGCAGCAAATACCCAGAGAAGAGCATTTTTTCCAAGATTCATTACATCATATGTTACCACATGATACCTATGGGCAGATCAAGTTAACCATCATATATTTTATTAAGAAAATTATAAAAGTACTTAGATAATATTAAAAATATGCATCCTAAAGTATTAATTTAGTTAATGTGTTTTCGTGAGTAAAATAAATTGACATATATAGGATGGAGCTCCACAGCTGTGGAGTTTCAAGCACTGTAACATGTACGATTTTACTTGGAGAAATTGAAAATGTAGCACTGAATTCAACAGCTGATTAAATGTCTTGTGTCATATGTGCCAGTATTTCTTATATCTGCCATTTATATTATTCCCATATTTAGAAATTCCCCTTGGTCATAAAGCTATTCCAAATGCAAAAGTAATAAAAAGATCCTACTGTTCATCCAGAAAAGAAATGTATTTGTGAATCAGTTGAGACATTTCTGCTCTTTACAAAGAGTTTTTCTTCAGTAGAGATTGGATGTTGGTATAGCTTCCAAAAAGTAGGTCAAAAAGTAGGTATAATTTTTATTTTATAACCCTTTAGACATGAAATGTTGATCAAATCTGAATCTAAGTAGACCAAGCTACACCTAGACCTCTCTGAGAAGTTTAGAAAGCAAGAGGTTCTCACTGAGCCTCATGACTCAACAGGAGGAACCAACAGCTGATGACACTATGATCCATTGTAATAAATGACAGAGCTGTTATTTAGATACTGCATTGACAATATTTAGCTCCAGACTGGCAGATTATGATTAATCAACCACATAATCAAAGTGCCCTATTTCTTGTACCTTGCTGTAGTGGTTTGGTTCAAAATATCCAATACTTACTTATTTTCCTTCTGTGAGATATGAATTAGGAGAAAAGCAAAGCAGGCACACAAAAGAATATAAAGAAGTTTATGCACAGACCTAAAGAAAGGGAAAAAAAAAAGTCAGACTAAACCTTCAGAACACTTTCCTCCCCCCACCTTTCTCCCTTCTCCCACTGACAACGTAAAAAGACAACCCTTGAGATTTCCAGTCAGTTTACCACTTCTATAATAACCATTTTTAAGTTCACTTAGGGAGAGGAGTCTCTCTTGCTCATGCTATGGAGACATCTTCTCCACAAGAAACAATTCTCTCCTGGCTTCAATATCACAGCAAGACAGCCGCCCGGGTTGGTTCTCTGCTTGCATGTGAAAGTCCCTTCCCTTGTCTTACAGCTTTCCCCACAACTGCTTTCAAGGGTCCAATCTTGAGCTACTGGGGTACCATTCTAAGGTTGAGCTGTTAAGAAACAAAGGTTCTCTTCACTTATCTCTGGAAGCATCTTCATCTCTAGGAATAGAGGTCTTCTCCTTCCCTGGGAGCAAGGGTCCTCATCAAATTACAGCTACTGTCATTTGCTTATTCCAGCACAGGTAATTTTGCTCACAAGTGCAATTTGAACACTCCACCCGCTCATGCTTTCATGAAATTACAACGGGTACCCTGATGTATCACAGTCCATCACCACAGCTTTACAACAGAATTTCAGCTTCTAGGCTTGAAGCATCTCCTCTTTCTCCTCCCTCAGGGTTTCAGCTCTTCTCTCCTCTCTAGGTTGTTGGTCACCTAATCTCTGCCAGGCAGTAGCCTCAGATGAATTTCGGCCCCATTAGGTGAGGGCCGGCCTGGCCGAACCACACCGCGGGGCCACCTGCATGGAGCAGGGCTGCGAATGGAACAGGGCTGCGGATGGAACAGGGCCGCACGGCTCCAGGATGGCTGTCTCCCGGCCGGCCTGGGCTGAGCAGGGCCCGGCCCGGCCCGGCCCCACTGGGCCGCACGGATCCCCCAGTCACCTGTCCAAAGGCCGGAAGCAAGAGAGAGCTTTCCCAGGGCTTGTTCATTCTTAAATGTGGATCACAGAGGGGTGTCAAGCTTCTTAATGGCTTAAAAAGTTGCCAATATTCAAAGTAGCCAGTTGATTGGTTCTGTCGGGTCATAGAGGAAGCTGTAAGCACCTCTTTGCAAAAGAATCACTTCCGTGGCTGAAGCCCTCTTTTCTAAAAACCCAAACTATGCTAAACCGGGATACTTGCTGAGAATATTCTCTTTACTACTCTGCTGCACTGATGAAAAAAAGAAAAAAAGAAGTTGAACATTCATATACCTAGGGACAAATTTTTCTCTTCATAAAGAAGGCATTGTAGGATGTACCATGATCCCATTTGCCAGCTAACCACATAAATGCTAAGTGTTTGTAGCTGCTGAGATAAATGTTGCTGTGAAATAGAATTAAACTGGACATGGTGGAGCTAGATAATCCCATCTATGTTTTTTTTAAATCTCATCTCTACTGTGAAAGTTTGGACCAGTCATTCTTTCAAAGTTCTGTTCAATCTGGGCTGTTTTATGGTTCTGTGAACATCAGTAAATACACGTGGAACCTTTTTTTCTTTATTTTTTTGGGCCTCCTATGTGCATTAAATCCTTTCTTGTGTTTTCACACATCTTCTGTATCACAGCAACTGAGATCTTTGATCCCATTCTGTTACAAAAATGTTGAAGAAATGTACATGAAATCTGTAGGGGATAAAATCTTCCACAGCACAAAAATTCGTGACTTGTACTCAATTCTTACAGATCTTCCCATCAGTCAGTTGATTCCTATTAAGAAACAGAAGTTTAAAAAAGCTATGTGGATGAAAAGCAGGTAAAATAATTACTTCTGTTACACTGAAATCCAAGATAATGAATTGTTTTTGGCCTAAAATTCACAGTGAAATATTGCCTTTATGTACATGTTAAAATCTTTAATTTATCCTTTTTTTTCCCCTTTTCGTTTAGAATCATTGTTTTCTTGTATCAGCCTCCTTCATGGAATAGATACTCCCAGAAGCTATGCTAAGGCCCATGGGGAATAGGGATATGATTTGAGGCAGCCAGCACAGAATCACCAAGGGAAAATCCTGTCTGTCCAACCTCGTGGCTTTCTGTGATGGAGCAACTACGTAAGTGGATAACAGAAGAGCTACAAATGTCATTTACCCAGACTTCTGTAAACCATTGACACAGTCCTCCACAACATCCTCCTCTCCAAACTGGAGAATGATGGATTTCATGGGTGGACTGTTAGGTGGATTAGGAATTGGTTGGATGGTCACTTCTAGAGGGCAGTGGTCAATGGCTCAGAGTTCTGATGGACATCAGTGACAAGTGGACTATTTACAAGAGCATGTAGTGACAGGACAAGGGGGAATGGGTTCAAACTAAAAGAGAGTAGGTTTAGGTTAGATATTAGGAAAGCATTCTTTACTTGGTGAGGCACTGGAACAGGCTGTCCAGGGAACACGGGAGCGCCCCGTCCCTGGGAGTGTTCAAAGCCAGGCTGGATGGGGCTCTGAGCAACCTGCTCTAATTGAAGGGGTCCCTGCCCATGGCAGGGGGTTTGGAATTAGATGATCTTTAAGGTCTCCTTCCAACCCAAACCATTTTATGATTCTATGATTCTACAAAACTTTTAATTATGCAATCTGATAAAATGGAAGACTTTAAGGAGTATTCAAGCAGATTGTATACCTTTCAATTGCATGCATTCCTTTCAAAGCGATTTATTCCTTCTTATTTGTTGATACAAAAAGTTGTTTCCAGTCAACTTTGCTAATAGCTTTCTCTGATTTTTTTTTATTAACGTACTTGTTCCAGAGTTTTTGAGTTCCTATTAAAAATCTAAAATATGCAGCCTAAAACACAGAAAAAAATAATCCAGATCATATAATATTAATCTACATAATGTTCTCTGCTTTCTTGGTCCTTTGATTACTGTGTCTGTTGAGCCTTAGTTGACATTGCTAGCTCCATTGTAGTAGCAAGCAATCAAAAGTTCATACAATTCTCATGTAGCACTGATTCTGATTTCAGTTCTAGTTTACTTTTAAAAAAGCTATTTCTGGTGTGATACTGTACATCTAATTAATTACTAGTGATGTTTCCCAATATTTTTTTTCTAATGTTTATTTATAATAAATTCGGAGGGGTAAAAAATGGCTGACATATATTATTGTCTTATGATGAGCAGGGTGAAACTGAGTACCAACAATTAGAACATCATTGCCTCAACAGCTGTGCATACTAATACTGCAATTCTAAGCAAACATTAAATTCCCTTGGGTAGCTGCCAGCAAATCCTGGAAGTGCTTAGTCTTCTTACATCTTTCCCCATGAATTAGAGGTTCCTTAGCTCCTGAGGCAATTCTGCCTCTGACCATGCATGAGTTTGGGCAAGCTTGAGCATCTTAACATCTCTCTCATCTAATTCCAATTTGGATCCAGCAGCAAGTATTCCTTGCTTTGTTGCCCTAACCTGATTTACACTGCAGTAAGGGAGGCTGTCTTAAAAGAATTGCTGTCTGGAATATTTACATTTGTCAATAAAACTTCCTCATGTAACAAGTTTTTTCAATCACTACTATGAGGCTCTTGGAGAGGAGTGTGCGAGTGTGAGTGTGTGTGAGGTGAAAACAAACTTCCAAGGGATTCACTGGAAACTAACCTCCAGCTAACCACACTGTTGTTTACAAGGAGATTCCTGTCTACAAGGCAGTTGATGAGGATGATAAATTACCTGATATGAATGATGCAAGGAGGGAGTGTTTGTCACTCAGAGAGGGAGGTTAGCTTACTCAGCCTGAAGACAGTTTCTGTGCTACCTGTGCCTAAACTGAAAGACACTGTCTTTTACTAATATGGCCACTGGGTAGGTAGGACTCTTAGAAAGGCCATAGATTACAGCAATTCAGCTGTAAAATTTAAAAACAATTTAGCTACTTAAATAATAAATACACACATAAAGAAATACAGTGAGAAAAACCCCACATAAAACTTTCAAATTTTTGCTATCTGCCTATGTATGAGCCTTCAGATCATTAAAATCATCTCTTATACACATTGAGTGTTTTAATACATATCAAATAAGAAGAATATTTAAAATAAAATATTACCCTTCTTTCTAGCAGCCTTAAAATCTAGGTTTTTAATTCTAACAGAAATATATGAAGCAAGAGCAGCTTTACTTATGATGATTGTTTGTTATTTTCCTCAATACAATTACAGAAATCATTAAAGCAAATGCATTTATTCCCTTGTCTAGGAAGCTCCTTGAGATTTTTTTTTTCTACTTCGAGAATTTTCTTTTCAATTTGACAGGGTCTGCAGCTGTGCTGCTTTGCAATTGCTGCACAAATATCCAAAGACTCCACTATTAGAAAATTAAACAAAATTAATCTGTCATAAGGGCTTCCTGTTAACTCTACAATGCTCTCTGGAGCCTATTATGTCATGTAAGTTGCTGTGAATGATGGATTCAAACATAATGATTGTGGAACACGGGGAATAAAAATGTTGACATTCAGTCTTCCCATATGAATACAAGAACTTTTTTGTCATGTTTGTGTACTTAAATTCTCTTTGTGCAGACTAGCCTTTATAAGATTTATTCACACCATAGAAATCCTTGTTTCATATTGACTTTCCCTGAGGTTTTAATAATATAGCATTTTATGTTACAGGAGGGTTTGGCATTAAGTAAAAAAAATATCCTGAACTTTGTAAGATACAATGATGAATAATAAATAGCGAAGCTTACAGAGATATAAGGAGTTTACATATGGCATGATGAAAATTGTCTAGAATACTTAAACCCCCATATAACAGAAAGGTAAGAAACTAGCATGCTTTGTGGCAAGAGTAGCAATACCCTGAAGTTCCATGAATTGGTTTTTCATTACCTAATACAGAAGAGTATAATCCATTACCTGACAAAAAGTTAAAGTAGTCAATGCTTGGCGGTTCATTTTTTTCATGTTAAAAAATAATCACAGAGCTTTTTCACCAAAAACCCCCACCCATCCACTCAGGGACCCCTGAATAATGGGTTTTATTCGTTGGTTTTCCAACGGAAAGCAACTTACTTACGCTATCTTACTGTGAACTCCCAGGGTCATTTCAATAATTTATAAAACAAAAGGAAGAAACAGAGGCAAATACTGGTGTTCTTTTCTTCCTATCACTGACTGTATTCAACAATAAAATTTCTAGTATTTCATCCAGGCTATTTGACCGACCACAAATCTGCTCAAATCTCTCCATACTCTTTTATGTGTGTGTGTGTGTGTGTGTTGTGGCTTTTTCTTTATTCAATTTCGTATCTGCTTTCAATGCTTCTATATATACATTTATGTGCATTTTTATTATGACATTTATTGATTTGGGGATTTCATGGGTTGCAGTGTATTCTATTACCATCCCCATCAGCCGTTGAAATCAGGTGGGGCAGTGTTTCCTTGCCTCCTCCCCCCAGACTATCTTTCTGTTAATTGCCCATCATTGTCCTGCCGCCTGACTCAGAGATAACTCCCTCTGGACTATCTTCTGTTAATGAGCCTAATCAACACTTTGCCTCATGACTCATTACCCCATTGTGAGATGCTCCACCCAGAGGGAGGAACCAAGCATCCCATCGTGGATATAATCTGAGGCTGAACACCAGAGACACCGGCTTCCCACTGGATTTCCAGAGGACAGGAGCTACACAGCCACCACTGGACTTCCTGAGGAAGAGCAGACTGTTTTACTACAGGATCACTGCTTCAGAGGACTGCAGCCACCATTCTACCAGACTGCTACCACCACCCTGCCTAACAGGGTGTCAGGTTGTACCTTGACTCTGTCAGTTTGTCAGTGTTTTCTTTTACCTTTTTTTCCCCTTTTCTTTAATTTCCATTAAATTGTTATTCTGACTTGGTGCCTCCCACTGGTTTGTTTTCAAACTAGCACAGGGGATTTCATAAATTGTTTCAGTTTAGGATAATATACATTTAGTAAGACACATAGTACACTACACTGGATATCAAGAAAGATTTATACCTGTCTTGAACTCCTGTTCAGTTTTTTTCAGTTTATTGAGATCCTCATTTTTTTATCTAGAAAAGACCCCAGTGTGTAAGAAGTATAGAGAAAAACTAGGATAAACAGAAACTTATTCAATGGAAACATAAAGCTTAACAGTAAGAGGGATGGCAGACATTTCTAGAGTGTTTTGTATAATCAGATTAATATTTTGATTTCTCCTCTGGGAAACTAAAATGGTAATTTAAAATTTTTCACTAATATATCTGAGTGATTTTAATATCCTAGAATTTTCTTCTTTATAAAAAAAATAATTCAGAATTAATACTTTTAATGAATTGTCAAACTTATATTGATTACAATTTAAACAAATTATTTTTACCAAATATGTATACTGTGTAATCGATTTATGCAGATTTGAAAACAAGTATTGTAATGTCCTAAATTTACTCCTACAGCAGGTCGGCCAAGTCAACGTCACCTGGTATTTGTCTTTTCTCCTGAAGTCCACATAGTGGCCTTCTGAGACTAAGGTGCAATTTGTTAGGTTTTTCGCATTCAAAATGAATTTTGCATTCATCCGAAAAAGTGGAAGGCAGTGTCTCAGTTTATCAGAGAAGTATGTTTATACCAGGAAACAGGATACATTGCCTGTAGTGCATCCTGGAGTGCAAAAAGAGGACATATGAAAAAATTACCTCCTCAGAATTTCCAGGGGAGAACTGAATGAGAATGAATGGCAGTGTTCTGGGAAAGTTTGAGAATTTGTGTTCAGCTGTTTTTTAGTTTGTTTCTTTTTCTAGTGATCTGTTATCACTCGTAAAAGCATTGATATATTCGGATGGTCAAAAGCCTTTTAGCAACTAGCATTTAGCATTTAGATTTTATGTGTCTCCTAAAATGTGTGAAGCAGTAAATTTACACATGCACTGGATTTTTTTTGGAAAAGACTAACGACGGGATTCCTCATCTCTAATCCTTCAGAAGATGATTCATAATACTAGAAAGAGATCTGTACTCAGACAGCTGTTCTCCTGCCAGAATCTTGAAAATACCAGTAGTTCCCCACAGCAAAGTGCTGAGGGAGCAACAGAAAGTGTTTAACCAGATCCTGTCACACACTGTCCAAATAAATGTAATTACGTTTTTGAGGCTTCTCGTAATTTTGCCATCTAGACACAACTATTCAAAACTAGACAATGTAATTATGAGTAGATGACAAATAAACTGTAATTTAAACATACAAGGAAGGTGAAATTTGTCTTTTTTCTTTTCTCAGTATGATGCTCTTTAAAATTCTATACAGAAGAATATTGCAACAAGGTCTCAGAGTAGAGATGACACACAATATCTTTACCTATTTCTAAAATTTTGTCTGCTCTGAGTTCCTAATTCATTTCAAGGAAAGAGAGTGCATTTCACAAATCTCTGCTTTAACTCAGGTTCATCATGAAGCGCTGAATCTAGAGCATCAATTTAGGCCTCTATATTTGCACCAGAAGGGAAAAGAAAAATAAATCTAATGTTTTGTCCACACAATGAAGGAAAAAAAAAAAAAGTATTATATATGTAACTGAGATTCCCTTAAGGAAAGTTTGCCCCATAAATTTCAAAATTAAATTTACCAAAATCTCCATTAAAATTATTTTCTAAGATACTATCCATAACAAATGACTAGTCAGAATCAAAGCCTTGAGATCAGAAGTGCATTCCTGTAATGCTCAAACAAAATCTTATTTCATATTCCTCTGGCTGATTAGTTACTAATTACTGTATCAGAACGTTTCAAGGTTAATGTAATACAGAGATGGAAAGAGCCTGAAACTAAAGGGGAAGAAGAATGAATCTCTCCAATCAAATATTAGTCACACTGAACGATATAGCAGGTGTTGACTACAGAAAGCTTTCATATTCTGTAACTAGATGGCCTCAATTGCACAAACATAGCTGCCTGTGCCCATGTAGAATATGTGACATGTATTTAGCATACACTGCTAAATGAGAAAGTGCAACAGAATGAGATCAAGCAATGTTCTTGGATGTCCTACACTTAAAGGAACATATGCAGTAAATCAGTGTGCTCCATGTGCCTTGGCCCTCCTATACTGACCACAAGACCACACTTTGCAGAACACATTGATCTGCACAAAACTAATTAATCTCAGCAGACCAAATTCCTACTGGTATACAAAAATCCTTCAAAATACTCTGACAAAACATTATTTAAAGTGGTGCTAGCACTCCTATCCTTGACTAAAAAGTGTGTGTGCTGGTCTAGTGGTTGTTTATATCCTCTGAACCGGATGAGCTCATCTTTTCAGTTCCATCTTCTACCTGTTCCTTCTAACCCAATTTAACTTACATTAACCAGTGTTTACTCTTAAAAAATGGAAAGACATCTCAAAAGCATGGTGAAATGGTATAAATAATATATGCATGAAGTTTTGAAAAAGCTGCAGTTGAAAAGCACGTCAGAGTTAACTGAATACAAACACAAGAAATTAAGATGCTGTCAGAAAACAAACAAACAAACCCTCATGTTGAAAAGGAGAGTAGAAACACAAGGGGATTATGCATGGACTGAATCTATTTGAAATGGAAGAAAGAAGTCCACAAAGAATGCAAAGAAATATTATTCAAGGTTGCTGAAAATAGAAATGTCATTCCTTTATGACACACTTATCAGTTAGACTGGACAGAATAAATAAGTGGTAATAAATAATACACAACAAATATTCACATGTCTTATTCTGTAATAATAGTGAGAGGGTTTTTTTTCCTAAAACTTCAACATTATAATTTTCCTGAGAAATGTTTGCTGTCAATATAAAATCCTGTTTATGTGTTTTAAGTCCTCTGGTATATATACAGAACATTTCAACAAAAAAGGTTACCTCATAAGTAAGTGAACATCAAATGAAGGAGAAAACAAGAAACTTTTTACTTGGCTTTTATAATCTGTAGGTTAAATAATTAAAATGAGATCTTTATAAGGTCATGCTTAGAGGTCTTTCCTGTAAGAGGTCCACAGTTACTTCTGAAAGTCACGTAAATGAGTATTAATGTACATTCCTGTATTTATTGTAAGGTAAGATTTAATGAGTTTTTAGCAGAGGGCTGAAATTTTCTGTTTTAGTGGAATTTGTTTAAGAATGGAACTATATGCTTTACTGATGTTAATTTACCCTTTGAGAATTTCAAAATCTTGATTCTCTTCGCTAAATGAACAAGTGTTTATTTTACTGTGATAATCGTGGACACTCAGTTGAAACTAACTATAATTTTAAAAAAGCATAAAGTGTTTAAGTCATGCATTTTTAAAGCCTGCTTTCTGGTTAATGAAGAAGTAATATTCATGAGGCTAATTTTATTTCTTAAGACATAATTTTGCTCCAGACCGTAAGGAGCACGGAATGCACACCAGGTACCAAAGCACAAATTTCAAGTATATGCACATCAGAGATATATCTCAGAATGTGGTGCACAGGAGCACAGGCATGGGGTGGTGATAAAAGATAGAGCATAGGAGACATCACAAATGTGAGCAATTCACTCATACAGAAGTTCTGACAAGGAGCTGGTCAAAAATGCTTTCAGGAGTGCAAAAGTGAACAAAAGCGAACAAAAGTGAATAAAGTGTCTGACATATGTAAAAGGCACTACAAATTGTTCATGTGGGTTAATGAAGAGCTTTAGACCAGTGATGAAAAGCCAAGGCACAGAAGGGTATTAAAGAGAATAACCCCAGGTGAATCCTAGACTGAAAAAGAAGAAACTGTTGGCATAACCAGCACATCTCTCTGGCTGGAGAACTGCAGGTGCTAAATGTTATCCTGTCCCCTCCCTCCCCACATACATTAAAATGAAGCCACCAGCCTCAAGGTCCAGAGGAGCAGAAGAGGGTGAGCAGAGCAGCAGGGGCACGGCTAGAAGCAAAGTGTGGATAAACCAATTTTAACTGTTTGGGGTTTTTTTCATGGAACAATTAGCTCTGAACTAACAAGAGCTGGTATTTCTACTCATGAAATGAAAAAAACCAGGTGTTTTGCAGTGAGCATATTTTAAATGCAATAAAAAAATGTGGTGGCTAATTTTTGGTATCTTTCTTTAATTACTTTGTTTACAGAACACTTGGTTTAAAGAACTGCATAAGCCTGTAAGGAATCCTAATCACTTAATATTCCTAAGTATTCTTATTAACTCAAAGAAAGAGGGAAAAGATTTTTTTGCCTTTCATTTATTTTTTTAATGGTAAGAAATGCAGTCTTCAGAGAGTTAAGTAATATTATTGACAGTAATCAAAATAAGAGTTATATATGTAATATTTAATTTTATTAAATGTAATTAATTTAATGAGTGTATGTATCAGAAATCTCCAAACCCCCTCAGCAATAGATAAGCACTGTGTGAGGTTGAAGATATATTGATTTAAAGAAACATGGGTATTCTATATTCTTGTAATTTACCTTTTTGTTTAGCAATGGAAATACTTGGCAATAGAACCAGCTCTTCTTATCCAATACAGTGGTTTTTGTCATCCAGATGGTATGTACTTACTGTAAAGAAGAGAAATATTGGGACTTTTATATGCTCTGAAATTCACATTTCTATTTTTTCACTTGCTGTCTTGTGTTACTAAGTGAACTCCCTCTGTTTTTTCCTTTCCCTTTCTCAGAGGTTGTATACTGCAGGCCTACAGAAAAAATCTACATAATTGCCCTCTGAGATTATTTCTGCTGAGATGACTTCTCAGTACTTAAGACCCTTCTGGAAAACAGCAGCACTTGAAAGCTTCTGTGTCATCTTGGTGGGCTAAATATAAACAGAGATGAGAAACACTGTGTTCATTAACATGTTCTGTGCTAACAGTCAGACACTTTCCCTCTACTATTGTTATTATTATTATTGTAACTTTTATTATCACTGGCATTGCCATTTATAGTCCTGCATTTTCACTCTAAGGTATCAGCAGTGTTTCAAACTTTGAAACAGGTTCAGCAAAACTTAAATATTTTTGCTGTTTTGGGCAGAGCAGAGTTGGGTTTATCTTGCTTTTTGGCTTTGTCTGTTTGGGGTTTTTTTGGTTGGTTGGGTTTAAAGTGTTTGTTTTGTTTTTGTTGTTGTTGTTGTTGTTTTGGTGTTGTTGTTGTTGTTGTTGCATTTTTTAAGAGTGGGCAAACATTCAATTTGCCAGTCAAAAGTTAAAGGGCTTATAAAAGCAACAGTTGAAAAATAAATACAAACATTTCATTTGTTTGCAAATAAAGCAAAGCCATTTGAAGATTCCTTCACTGTCCAAAGTTCAAAAAAGCAGACTGTGAGGAGCTAATTCAGTTTTGTTATGCCTCAACAATGGTTGTCAGAGGCATGTGGAGGAGGGGTGCACATGTGCCACATGCAGAAGGTAGCTAGAAGAAACCTCATCTCTGGGGGAACTTCGCCTGGCAACACCCCACATGAGGCAGGCAGCAGGGGACACTGCGCGGGGACGTCTCCAGTCAGGTCGCAAGGAGGTCTCTCCATCAATGGACAGCACAGGAAAGTTGGACGAGCACAGGAAAGTTGGACGGGGCCAATGCTTCCCTGTCCTCGGGCGGACTTTGGGAGGGGCCGGGGGGTATAAAATCCAACTGCGTCGGGGCTCGCTACTGCTCGCTCGGGGGGGTTCGCTGCTGTTTGCTGCTCCTGCTCGCTCGCTCCCTCCTTTGCCCTGGCCCCAGCCTGCCTTCTGGCTCTCCTGCCCTCACTGGCTC
>NW_008237885.1:6703931-6721926 GCF_000691975.1 Corvus brachyrhynchos | reverse complement strand
TGCCGGCCTCGCTGCGGGTAACGCCCTCTTCTGCTCGCGGTCCCCTCTCTCTCCTCTCCCCCAGTCCTCTGCCATTTTCCTTTCTTCTTTGCTGTCTCCCCTAGCCGCCTTTTTGCTCGGGCAACTCCTTTTCCTTCTCCTTTTGTTATCAATAAACAGTTCTCAGATACAACGTTTGCCTCCTTTGGCTTCATTTCGTTCCCGACCATCCATTTTTAAAAGAACTCCTCGCAGTTCCCCACAGTGGAACAGGACACAGACAAATAAATTTAATTCCATTATTAATACTTATGACGGTGGTGTGGGAGCACATCCACTTCTACTATACAATTTACAGCAGTATCTATGAGACTTTTGCTAAGAAGGAAACCTAATGTGTTAAGTGTCTCCCAACTGATAATAGGACAGCCCTGATGGATAATCTACTGCAACCTGCTCAAATTTTTTCTTAAGTCTAATTTTACCCCCATTCATTTTCCCACAAGACTTAAACATTTTTCAGGCCTACTTGTCACTTGTCTTTTCTTCAAATATCTTTGTTACTGGATAAATCATCATTGGAGACAATATTATTTAATTTAATCCTCAATCTTATTATACTGTTTATAAACCATGGACACAGGAAATTTGGAAAAAAAAAGGATTTACTTTCTCTAGGAAAAAAGTATATATAATGCATAATTATAATCTACATGAATGAAGAAGCTTTCTTAGACTAGATGACCTTTTTGGGATGAAGGTGACTTTTTCAACTGCATGTACTTCTGTCTCCAGAAACAATTTAAAGCCTTTATAGTCTCCCTATGGGGTTTTCAGGACTCTACCACAAAATCTTTTGTGAGCCTTTTAATTATGTACAGAAGGTCACCCACTTCCTAAAGCCCAAGCATGTCATATATGTTGTCTTATCACAGTTCACAAAACCCCCCAAAGAATGTAGCTTATCTCAGGAACTAGAGTGGCTTAAAAATAATATTCAGACAAAACTTGTGTCTTCAGTCGTGAAGCCTGAGCAGCATATTTGAACAAGTCATTATGCTCTAGTGTTCCTATAGCTACCAATTGTCTCAGGTAGTCTTTTCAATCTGCACAGAAAAAAAAAACTGCTTTGGGAAACGGCACCAATACTGGTGGTGGAAGGGTTTATTTTATTATTTATTTTTCATTTCTAGTCTTTAAACATTGTAGGCTTGACTGATTGATAGTTTTATGGGAGACTATTGTAATATGAATAAAAGAATAATGTAAGGGAGGACAAGGCACTCGTGAGTCCTCCAATGTTGTTGCTCTGACCTTAAAAAATGTGTTCTAAGACAACTTCAAAAGTTTACTCTAACAATTGTATTTATCCACCATGCCTCTAAAAGGCTCTTAAAAAGGTTAAATTTGTCAGATATTTGAATCCAAACCACAGACATGATGTAACTTCTCTTGTGCCCCAACGGAGTAAGCAAAGTGTGATGAATTTCAGGATCCAGAAGACAGGGAGTGTACCCAGTGTGTGTTCAGGTATTCGATACTCTGTGGATTCCAAGTGCATATTAACACAAATATGTCTTAGGATGCATCCAACAGAAACTCTGTTAATTACAATCACAGTGAGAGAATATTTTGACAGCAATGTATTTGCAGACACCCAACCTCTGTACTGTTTCAGAAAAAAGGGGAAAGAAATGAAGAAAATCAATTTTTTCAATGTTAGTAATGCAAGGAACTTAAAAAATGCTCCTTCACTCAAAAAGCACTAAGGCATAGGGAGGACCACCCATATCTAGAAATTTATTTTACCTCTTTCTCACATTCATTGTCATTTATATTCAGAGTACCTAGTGGCAGCACCAAGTGCATTTCACACTTTAAGAAAGCAAAGCTACTGTTATTCAAGTTCATTGGCATCTTACAGAACCCTATAAAGATAGAAGCAAATCCAGAGAGGTGAGACAAAAAAAAATCTATTTGAATTCCCTGTAATTTCAATGGAAAAAGCAGCTCCCAAGCTCCTTGGGTGTAGCATTTTTCATTGGTATTGACAAGCCTAGCCCATTTTTCATCATCTTTACATCTCTTGTTCTCTTTCCCTTTTTTTTTGCTTTCCCCCAGCTCCCTTGGGCATTAGGCTCAATATTCTTATAGCAGAAACAGTAATTCCAGAAATTTCAGTGTAATGCCAATGTGTTACCATAGAATCACAGAATGGTTTGGTTTAGAAGGGACCTCAACAATCATCAAGTTCCAATCACCCCATTCTGGGCAGGGACACCTTCAAGTAGACCATGTTCCTCAAAGCCCCATCCAGCCTGGCCTTGAACCCTCCCAGGGATGGGGCATTCACAGGTTCCCTGGGCAACCTGTTCTGGTGCCTCACCACCCTCGCAGTAAAGAATTTCTTCCTAATATCCAATCTACTCTCTTTCAGTTTAAAGCCATCCCGCCTTTTCCTATCACTACATCCCTCTCCAGCTTTCTTGTAGGATCTTTTTGTGTGCTGGAACGCTGCTGGTAAGGTCTCCCTTGAGCCTTCTCTTCTCTGGGCTAACAGCCTCAGTTCTCTCAGGCTGCCTTCACAGGAGAGGTGCTCCAGCCCTCTGATTAACTTAATGGCTCTCCTCTGGACTCACTCCAACAGGTCCATGTCCTTCCTATGTTAGGGCCTCCGGTTGCAGCACTCCAGGTGGGGTCTCACCAGTGTGGAGCAGAGGATCAGAATCCCCTCCCTTGCCCTGCTGCCCACGTTGCTTTGGATGCAGCCCAGAATATGTTTGGCTTCCTGGGCCGCAAGTGCACATTGATGGGTCATGCCCAGCCTCTCACCCACCAGCACTCTCCAGTCCTTTTCCTCATGAATAATCTCAGCTCCTTCATCCTCTATGCTGTATTTGTGTTTGCTCTGATCCATGTGCAGGACTTTATGTTTGGTCTTGTTAAATTACAGACAACTACCTGTACCTTAAGAGTGAAAATCTCTGTGTTTTTCAGAGGACAGTTTAGGGAAAGCATGCGAGATTACAATTCTTGTGCACTGGTAACAGCAGAACTTTCTCCTACGGGAGCTAAGAACAATACACTTATGCAATTTTCTGTGAGGAAGGGGATTAACTAGATGTCCTCTAATGTAATTTTCACATCTATTTTCCATTATTTATTACCTTTCCTCACCTCACTGCCACCAGGAAAGAGCTTGCCTTTCCCCAGGGCACATTAATTAAATGCATCAGACTCCCGCAGCACAAACAGGTCAGCTGCAACACATACAACGTAATCACATTCACCAAGCCACCACTTCAGAGAAACTGTCTGAGTTGCAAAGAGTATCCAAAAGCTTAAAAACCTGGCTGCAAGTGGCAGGGCATGTGAAGCATTCAAGGCTATCTTTCAAAGGAAGCTTTTTTTTGTTAGAGTTGTGTATTTGCCTTTTTACTGAATGGGCTCCTTCCCTAAATTTGCCAGTTATTTTCTGCTGGAGATTATAATGTCCACTTGGTGGTAATTATGAATGTTAGCCTGAGGAAGGCACAAGGATTAAAATGTGTAAATATGCATAAAAATTCCCTCTGTACACCCTGGTCAACAATGTTCCATGCATTAGCAGGCTTTACCTAAGGGAGATATGCTGTATTTTTTTTTTCTTTTTTAATCCAACTTATTGACCCCCTTCCTCCAATAAAATATATTTTTGGCAAATATAGAAACTGGTAAAAAAAAATTATGGCTTACAGTAGTGAGTGAAAATTATATATATGATTTACTGTCACTGCAGTTCAGGCTTCCCAGTCTCAGAAAGCCCTTTAGCTGTATTCACATTCTTAGTAACCCAAATATACATACTCACACCCACACAAATTACTCTTTTACACAATGTAAAAGATATGGAGAAACAAAACAGAGCATTAACACACCCACTATAATTTTCTCTCCCACACTTGGGAATTCTCAGTAAGAGAAAATCCCAGACCCACATTCTTTTTTCAGCACTCAATGCCCTGAGTCCTCAAGCTGTGGCATAAGAGAAAGCTTCTTCAGCTATTAGCCCTTTCAAGCTATAACAATCTCTGTTGTAACTATAATGATTCAAGACAATTTGAAGGTACATGTTGCTGGATCTTGTATTTTAAAGAAATGAAGGCAAAGAACAAAAATATAGGAAAATACAAAATAAAAATCATTGTATACTCTTAAAGGTGCAAAGCCCTAGAAAGCTATAAAGTAAGTTTATATTAGCTTGAAAAATTTCAGCACTCTTCTCATATGTATATTCACAGATTATTTTCACCAACCTCCCTTCTCAGAAAGACATTCTCTCATTCAGAATTCAAACTACCAGGAGTCTGCTATTTCCCTGCATTATAGAAAGTTATTTAAGGGTTTAAATATTTTTTCTTTTATGTATCTGACCTCTGGAGCTGGAAAGGCAAGAGCTAATGGTAAGCACTATAATACTGAAACTTGTTTCTTTAATGGTGGTCTGCAGCCCATTTGGAAAAAAAAAAAAACGTAATTGGTGAAATGTTATTAAAATTATAATGTGATTTTATATTGAAGAGACTATTTTCCCAGTATTAGTTTTGCCCCAATATGCTCATTTTAGTAAACTTTTTTTGGTTACAAATTAGCATAAATCACTTTCTACTACTGTTGCATTTTCCTCAGGTTGGTGCAGTATTTGCACATAAGATGCACTAATTGCCCCTTCTTCTCCATACAGCACCAAAAAGGGTAGAGGTGAAAAATACAAATAACACTTTCTTTCTTTCACTCATCTTAGTCTCTTTGTCGTTTGCTTTCCCAACATATCTGTGCTGTTACTGAAGTTCACTACCAGTTCTGACATGTTCCTGATCACAATATCATTAATTAAATAAAATCTCCGTTTTAAATTCATGCCTTACTCATCCTCAGAACCCAGCAAACATGACATTATGATTCAGCCTGATGTCTAATATAAACTGGAGAACAGCCTTTTACATGGTTGGACGTGAAATCTATCTAAAATATCACTTAATAGTGTAAAAGACGAAGATAGGATAGAGAAGTAAAGATCCTGTTTTTTGAGGGGGGAGTTTATTCAGGATTTCTGTATAAAAATGAAACCAACATATTCTTTAGCAGTCTCAAAATTATAGCATCCTAAACATGGCTATTCACCTTCTTAAATCATCAGGGGAAAGAAGTGAAGGAATGTTCTATGATAATTAAAATAAATTCATTCTAAAATGCAAATAAGCCGCCACCTTATAGCAGCTTGAGGAGCTAAATGCTAATACCTGTGGCCGACAGCAGCCCCATAAACTTTAAAGACCGAGATTTAAGCGAGTGAACACATGTGCTTGTTTTTCATGAAAGTTTCTCTAGATGGAGCTCTAGGTCAAACATCCTTGCAGTTACCTTAAATCGTGGTAATTTTGGAATTTGTTTTAATATTCTCAGTTTACTACATCTGTTGCTATAAAATGAGGTGCAGAAACTGTACTGAATTTATTTTTTTGTCACTTTATATTCACTGATTACGTAAAAACGCAGTTGTCATGAATGATGAAAGGATTAAATACAAAATCAGAGAAGCTGTCAACCTAACAGGACTGCTGCTGCAGTTTAATGGCATATACAGACATATCAAGATTCGTCATGGTTCACATTTTAGTTAGCTGTGCCATAATGCTTCTGCCCTGATGTCTTGTTAAATAGTAATTCACAAAGTTAATAAAAAATCAATTCTTCAAGACATATTCAAATTATTGATCTGTCTTAATTGTGCATAACCTTATAGACCGTAAAAAAATATGACAAAAAAGATGACAAATGTCAAATTAATTTTTTTAGTTAGCATATATGTATAAAACCATGGCATACAGTGATTTTTCAGGAAAGACTGTTAACAACAACATCTTTTTAATTAAGTCTCAAAAATAATAGTCAGAAATCAAGTAATTAATTATTTGTTTGTTTGTTTGTTAATTGGTTTCTTTTTTATCTCTCTGCCTTCCTAAAAAAAGAAGCTTTGCTTAATAGAAACTTTCTCTTAGAGTTTAGAGAGCTCCCTGGTTTTAGGATGCTGCTGGGCTTTGGAGGTTCTATTTTGTTTCATGGAGAACTCCTAGACCCTAAAAATCAAAAATAAATGAAAAAACTTATCATTCTGTATTTTTTTACAGTGTTTAACACAGCTATGAACTTGTCTTTCATTCAGAATGACATAAAACATTATATTCTTGGAAAGTTTCTGTAGCAACAATGCAGGGGGAAATAATATTATCACAGATATCAGCTACCATTGAAAAAAGAATCCAAAAAACCCACTCTGGGTGGGAGAGAAAGTGAAGTGCAGTATTGTACTATCCACGGTGCATAAAAATCAGCACGTTTACACGACTAGTAGCTCACATTTTCTCCTAAAAATGTTGTCTTTTCATTGATTCTTGAAATCTGGCTTCTTAAAGCAACCTACTTCAACTTTTTGGGTCAGGCTATTAGGTAAAGACACTTGCTGGATCTGTTGTATTTTTTTTTGTTTTTTTTTTTTTTTTTTTTTGTCTCTGAGAGATGAGAGAAATGAGAGAGAATGAAAATCACTTTGCTGTATGAAATAATTATTTTGCTGCTGTGTAAAATTGAGTCCCTGCTGAGTCCTTGGTCTAACTGTTATACAGTGTGCTTCTGCCACACGAAGCCCTAGAAAAAATAAGTAACTTACTACTATATTCCTGGAACATTTCTCAACACAGAAATGAGATGAGATGTGTGACTGAGGTCTGAATAAACCTCAAGTGCTGAAGTTTGTAGGTACTTTATGTATTTATACACTTAAAAAAAAAAAAAAATCATGTGAAGAAAACAGCCACAACAAAGCAGGGGAGACAGGGCTCTTTAGTTTGTTCAGTTTTGGTTTAAGTCAGTCAAGGGTAGTGTATTACAATGCTTTCACCCTCATAGCTGAGTACTCCAGAGCTCAGAATGCATCCTCAGGCCCTCTCAGCGCTTGGGAAAATTGGCACAATCAGGAGTTACTGAGAAACTTCCAGGTCAGCATGGACAACAATAACAAGATGACTCTAAGTCCCAAAAGAATTACACAGGATGGCAAAATGCCCCAAATTGTAAACCTTACTTTAAAAAAGGTTGAAATACTTAGCTCTCACATGTTCTCTTCTGCATGGAAGGTTATTCCTTCATATCTCATACTGACTACTTCCCAAGACTAAATGAATAAGAGCTAATTGAAATCAATAAAAACTAAACCTATACACAGGAAATGCAGAAGGCATACTGGGGAAAGACATATGAAAATGGGAGTACTTATTCTCAGGTGAATATCTTAGTCACTTCAGTGTGAAGTTATAATTTTTCTCTGCTTTTGTGGATCTTGACTTCTTCCATGCAGTATCACAGCTTTATCAGGACCAGTGGAAAGTAACCCTCTCAAGCATGAGTGCTATGAGCTGTGAGCCCAGTGCTAAGTTAAAAGATGAGAATTTGAATTTGTACTTTCAGGCAGGAAAAAACATTTATCTTTCTTTCACCACTTTTTTTTGTTTGAGATCTGTTGTAAAGTATTTGAACCTTGATAGTGTGCCCCAACCAAACCATTTTTAGTTATTTTTACCAGCGCCCTCAGAGTGGGACCAGGCTGGAATTACCCTCACTGGCTTCACCTGGCCTTTCCACCTTCAGCTGCAGCAAGCACATCAGCCCCAAGTGGGTTTTTAAGCTCCAGTCTGAAGGCTTGAGGTGAAAGGTAGGACAGATTTATATCTGTTCTTTGCTGGCTTGTTTGGATTTCCTGGACTAATTTGACTGCTGATCACTGGATTGGTTTTGTTGCTATCATCATCTGGATTCTGCTTGCCTGGATCAGGAGTCCCACCTGTTAGAGCCCTCAGTAATTCATCAAGGATGGAAAGGTAAACTGTGCTAAGTTGGAAAAAAAAATTGAGAAAGAAGTAGCTGAAAAACTAGATACCAAGACAGCAAGGAATAGATAAAAAAGGACTGTGCTGCACTAGATTAAAACCAATCATATCATCAGAAAAGTGTGTGCAGAGATCATGGACAAAATAGAGAAACCAATCAAGTAATGTGAGATCTCATGCACAGCAGGTGTAAAATGTATATGTGTTGTATTATGGATAAGTTGTAAAATGTAGAAGTAGAGTATTATGTATAAGTAAGTAAAATGCATAAGTACTGTGTTATATAGAAGTTGTAGAAGGTGTAAGTAAGAAAATGTGTAAGTAGAGTGATATGTGTAAGTAGTTTAAGATAAGCAAGTGAAATGTATAAGTAGGTAGAATGTATAAGTAAGGTATTATGTCAAAGCTGGGAGATATGTGAACACAGGGGTATTTTAAACAATAAGAAGCTTCTGTGTAATGATATTGATTTGTTGATCAGAAGGCATGAGTTCCTGCAGAGATACAGGTTGGAAAGAATATACAAAGAGTGTGAGTTTAAAAATGCATTGAAATCTTTGGTTTAAGCTTTGTTTTTTAGTTATGTATTACATGTGGTGAGAGAACTGATAGCACACAGAAACTTTTCAAATCCTTCTATTAATCAAAAGCAGAAAGGATTAAACCGCTTTGGAGGTGAAATCAAGTGCTGTAAACCTAAAAAGGCCCTGAATAACTAAGTCATCACAGGAAGTAGGGATAGGTGAAGCACATGAAAGAATGGCTTGAAAAAAATACATCTGCAATAGATAAAAACTTCTAAAACAAGAGCAGCTGTGATTTTTTTTTTTTTTTTTTCCTTCATCTCCTCTAAATTGATGAGTACTCAACACACAATTCTTTGTCCTGTAAGAGAATCTTTCTAACAAAAATCACAATGCTGTGGTTGGGGTTCAGTTTGTCTTTTCAGGTACAAAACCACATGAATTAAGCACATAGTAAATTTCCAGCCAGCTGGGGCACCACCGACAAAATTCAGTAGCTGTCTGTCATGTAAAAACAGAGACACTTCAAAGGAACGATGACTACAACAACAACAACAAATATGCACACACCCTAAGCCATCAGTGAGCAATAGGTCTACACTATTCACAGATGAAGTTTTATTGTTCTGGCTTTAGTGGGCTCAAGAGTAAAGGTGCACGTTTGAAATCTGTCTTTGCAGGCGAATCAGAAATATTTTCTGCATTTGACTTTTTACCACCATTATAGAAGTTTCCATGGCCAGTGATTTGCAGGTGTTCAACAGCACTGTAATTTTCAAGCAAAATAAAGCAAGGATGAAACATCAGATGTGTGTTCAAAGGTGAAGTTCTCTCTAATGTGCTCTCACTAACCACTGATGAGAGAGACAGATTGAATGGTACCAGGATTAATGAAAAGCTGTGCAATGTACAGAGAGATAGACTTTTCCAGCTCATGTTCTGAGGATTTGAACCTTCATGTAATATACATGATGTATATATTTGGTATGCAGGAATAAAAATATGGTCAGAACTCCTTAAAGGGGCAATTGGTCAACTGCCTAAGTAAAAAAATAGAAGTCTGGCTTGAGATAGCCCCCAAGGTTTGTGCTACTATACATAGATTAACATTCTGGTAGTATTTGTCTGACTCAAAGGACAATGGCAGCAATTAATTGGGTACAAGAGGGAATTGCTATATGCTCATGACTGAGATAATGATTTTTGGACAGACTATGAAGTGGATAACTTCAAAATTAATCAGTTTGAAACAAAAATCCATTTCAACATTAAGGGTATAAAAATTTTCCAGTGAGCTTTTAAATGGAATGGCAAATGTTGTACTGAGAGAATATGAGGGTATCTGTTTCAATCCTATAATTCTGTAATACTTTCAACTACATATGAAAGATCACAGACTAAATCTGTCACAAGGCAATAGAATTATCCACATTTTCTTATATACAGGTTTATCTTAAACTTTCTTATTTATTCAGATACCCTTTCAAATCTTTATATTAGGTTTCCAACAGATACTACCACAAAAAGACAACAGTTTAAAGATTGTTTATAATTTCTCAGTCTCCGAATTGAATAATTGAGTGCATAATATGTATTCACATTAAGACAAGACAGGCTTGATAATATTGCTTATGAAGTAGATTTTTTTCCTCCTCTGCTCCCTCTCCTCTAAAGTATCTATAGCTAACCAACATATCATTCCTTTGGATTTTCTGACATTATAGATTGGAACCAAATGAAATCAATCAACAAGAGAGTCCACAAAACCCCAAAACACAAAGCAGTAATTCATTTAACTTTCTGTGATTCATAGCTGTTAAAGATATTTGTCCTTCCTAAAGGACAGTTGAAAATCAATAGAAGCCTTAGCAAGTTACATTTTTCGTTTCTGCTAAAATAATGTACTACTTTCAATCACAGAGTGGTTGAGGTCCAAAGGGACCTGTGGAGGTCGTCTAGTTCAATCCCCCTGTTCAAAGCTAGGTCACCTGGAGCAGGTTTCTCCTGGGCCTCATCTGGTTGGGATTTGGATAATTCTAAGAATGGAAATTCCATAACCTCTCTTTGAAATCTATACTACTTTTCAATCATTCTCACGGTAAAGAAGGGCTCTTTACATTTAGGTGGAATTTATTTTAGGTTTGTGGCCATTGTCTCTTACAGGAGCATTACTGCTTGTTACTGGATACTACTGAAAAGAGTATGGCTTCATCTTTATTCCACCTGTCAGATGTTTATACACTTTGATAAACTCTCCCCTGAGCCTTTTCTTCTCACCCTCAACAGTCCCAGTTCTCAGCCTCTACTTGTTTGACAGATGCTCCATTTAAGGGGAAAGAATGGGAGAGTAAGTGCCACATACTTCCTACAGTGATCTTAGACAATAAGAAAAAACAGAGGAAGAAAAAGAGCATAGATTTCAGATTAGGACATATTAAAACAACTAAAAGTAGGTGTCTTCCTTAGATGGCCTATATGTTAAAGCTCCCATCATCATTAGTGAAAATGTAGGACTTAATCCAATGTCCAGATATTAGCTCCCTTCAGTTTTCTGCTCTATTTAGGCAGTACATGTCAAAGAGCCAAGAATGGGATACTCTGTACTACAGTGATACAGTAAGATAAACATAGGCAAGGAAAGGCCTGAAGGAAGGTGAAAGATGGTCATTTTAGTATAATTAAGACAGCAAGGAGAATTATTCGCTTCTCGTTAAGGCAAGTATCAGAAAGTTGTTTCTGTTGCTTAGATTCTGTGTCTGAAAACCGGTGTCTTGGCTATTAACAAATTTATTCCTTTAGGTTGTTCTGATTTTAATGGAAGATATATTTTTTATTTTTGTTATTATCATCAGAGTATTTGTATATGTCTTAGTATCCCAGTTCAATAGAGTTAAAATACATCATTTGATTAAACTAGAGTGGCCAAAATATTACTAAAAATAAAACAGAGCTTGTAAGGAAAAATTAGATATTCATTCACTAAACACGTAGGGTTATTTCTTCTTTATTTTATTATTTTCTTTAATTTCCCTTGCAGTGCAGTCTATGTATTTTTTTCTCCACTTATCCATCAAAATAGAAATGTGCCATTGATAAATTTAAGACAAAAGCATGCAACATATAATGGCATTACAATCTAGAAAAAGATGATCACTCTTCTTGGAAGTATACAATATTTTTTAAAGGTTTGTACAGGTACAGTACATTTGACATGTTCACCACAATACTTGTTCTTGTATAATGGTGAGTAGTGATATGAAATGATGAATTACTTAACTTTCAGTGAATTTGGCTAAGAGCAGTCCTTTTAGTATATTTTTTCCAATAAAAAGTAAAGAAATTAAGTTCAGAGATAATATTGGCCATTTTAATAATCGCAGTAATAAAGAACTTGTTTTGAGTCACAAAAATATTTTCCTGTGGTATATTTAACATATTAGAAACAACAACTATATTTAGCAGATTTTGAAAAGGTGTTTGCTATCCTTTTTATTGCTAAATTCTCTTGAGAATTTGTCTCACAGTTAGTAGATTTACATAACTTTATTCTTTGTATTGGCTTAGGATATCATTACAGAAAACTTTTGTTAGTCTAATAAATTTCGATTGCTCATAAATCTTACCTGTTCACATTGTTGAAAACTACAATGCAGTAAAATATACAGGTTTGTAAACAACTACTTTATATCTGTCTGTTACTCAATAGACCTATTTATCCCATTAAAGTGCTTTCTGCCACTTCATCTACTTTGTTAATCTCAGAACGGCCCAATTTATCTTTTCATTAGGTTTGCTTTTTTGCTTTAGTACTTAAATTACATGTTAAAATTACTATTTTTTTCACAAACTGAGTGCATGATTTGTGAGGTAGAGCATTCTTGACAAATTAATGCAGTTTTCTGTGGTTGTCTCTGAACATTTTATATGTTTATATTTTTAAGTCTTTCACCTAATATAGGCTTGAATTTACAAGACAAGGTAGTTTAAAGCAAAATAAAAGTAGTAAGCTAATGGCCAGTACTGTCAGGCTATAAAAAAAGTAACTAAAGGTTTTAGAAATAGAGTTGACACGATTCACAGATACATTATCAAGCATGTGTTACACAGATGATTGGAATTTCAGAGAAACATATTTAAAAACTGCAAGTCAGCAACATCCTGTTTACATTTCTAAGCTTTTTAAAATTTGTGGGGCTCTGAAAATTCCTCTCTTGTTTCTACTAAGAGTTTCTTCTTCAAACATAATTTTGCACTGAACAAATAAGAACAGCCCATTCTACATGTCAGTAACAGTCTAACCAGTTATTGATTATGGAAGTTAGGTTTGCTTCCTGGTTTTCTTTCTAATGAGTTATTGTGAATTTAATTCATTTTCATTCTAATGTGTAACTCCTAAACAATCTTTAAATCACTTTCCTCCTCACCTACCAGTGCAGTCATTCTGTGTACTTCATTCCACTGCACATATACAAAGAAGCATATCAGTATTTGACTAGATATAAACAATTCCAGAGCAACTGAATAATTTTCAGATATTTTTATAGGTACATTGTTATCCCCAGCAAATGCTAGATGGAACTTTGGTGAAGCATTCAGTGTTTTCCTTATGTTTTTGAAGGAGCATAAGACATGCAGGAAAGGACAGTTTTTCTGATTTCTGGTTCAGTGTTTTGGCCATGAGCACAGAACTGTGTGGTCCAACCATGCACAGAGCTCAGACTACGGAGTATTTCAGCTACAACGGATTTAGCTTTGTGTGAGCTAGTCTTAGGAAAGAAACAGACTAGTTTGGGCAGTTTCTTGGGTTATCGCAGCCTGACCTACTATTCTGTCTGGACAGTAGTCACTATCTTATATTCTTTTCAAAAAACTTAGGTAACTTTACTCTGTTACTGTACTGTCCAGTGCAGACAACCCTGAGGAAAAGTTGGGAGACCATCAGTAGAAATCTAGTCTACAAAGTAAACCCTAACTTTATGGACAGCATTGTATTTTGTTTCTGCCCTTCATAGCTAGGGCAGGAAAAAGAACCCCACAATGTTTTCCTCAAGTCTTCCCCATTCTTCATACAGTTCCCTTTCCTCCTGCAGCCTGAACTGCCTGTATCTCTTCTGGAGATATCTCCACAGAGGTTTGCTACAGACAGGCAAACAGATCTATGGACTAATCACTGGATTTATGGACTATAATCAAAGTCTTATATTCTAAGCATTTTTGGACACAAGCTACTTGTTCTCAGCAATGTACAAACATGACACAATGGATGATAACTACAACTATATAAATAATCATAATAATAAGCACTGGGAGTGACTGTGATGAAGGATGTATAAATTTCTGTCAGCCAGAAATTAAATTTTCTGTGTTTAATAGTAGATTTCTCAACTTCTCCTCCAGTTCTGTTTCCAAATTGTGAGGTATGATACCCAAGAGGGTCACAGGAGGATTCAAAGAAGATTATAAAGTGTTTATACTAATTGAGTAGCATTAATTACCCAGCTGTTTCCAGCAATTAAAGGCAGTTAGCTGCTCCCAGGCTAATGGTACACTTGTAGACAATAATTTAGAACAGTTTCTTGTAGCACCTAAACAGCAGCCCTATGTTTTGAGAGGGAAAAGAGCAAGAGGTTTCACCTGACATTTTGTCTTCAAAAATGGAAGGAACTTAGAGGGACTTTTGTTAGCAAAAAACACAGGAAAAGGTGATCTGCTGCTGAGAAAAGTAATATTAGTAAAGTTACCTTTTCTAAAAATATGTATTTAGATGTGAAACTCTAGTCTAGCTTTGGTCACACCACTAATTTAAACCAGTTTGTAAAAGCAGCTTTCTTTGTACAAGCACATTCAGATCACAAAAGTCTTCTCTTTTTACTTCTCTTTTTAGAAAATACTTTACATTAAGTTTAACCTAAAGTCTATTACAACTTCTGTAACATAAAATCTAAACATGAAGTCTCTTCACAAAACCAAGCTTGTTGTGACTGTTTATGAAGTATAATTAAATGAGAGAAACACTTAGATATCATTTAATTTTCTAGTCATTTTGGTATTGCACACTCTTGTGCCATTTAAGTGGTATTTACTACTCACAGGACTTTCTATTATGTAAAAATCAGATATCCAATCTCCTATTTCATGTGGAATCTTAAAATTATATTCAGTTTTAGTAATTAATATTTTTTTAGTTACAACAGTAAACAAATACCCAGTACAGCAGCTTCTGCTGAGATACAGCAAAGGGTTGAAGTGACATTTGTGTTATTCTGTTGTCCTGGATCTTCATATTCTTGCAACCTGTTAGATATTCAAGCATCTGAAAAATGAAGGGCCCTCTCAAGGGATCCAATTCTCAGCCCATGCAGGATCACAGTTTTGATTTCAGCACATCACAGGTCTAAATAAATATTCTTTCACTCTTCTCACAGGAATTTTAAAAATGCCTAATACCTGCCAATAACAGGTTCAAGCAATTTCACTTATAATGGTGCTAGTGCTGTACAAGTTTTACACAATAGGATACCTGCATGTAGTGCCTAGGTTCAGTTTTCCTTTCATTCTCTACTGCATCTGCCATGTACGTGTCCTAACTACCTGCCTGGAGGCATTCTCTGTACTCTTTCTTGAGTACTCTGTACTTTGAACTGTTGAGTTGAAGATTCACTAATTTTATAGCCCAGTGAGTGGCCCATTTACTTTGAAAGCAGGAGTCTCAAATTCTGCTCCTTCTCCTCTGTTTCTTTTCATTTCGAAATTAGTGTCTTAGTGCCAGCAATATAAAACTAATCATTATGTACAAGGTATTGAGTACCACCATTTCTGGCAAAACAAACCAACAGGAAAATGGAAACAAATACAAAACAACAACAACCCCCCTTTTAAAGTTAAAGAAAGAATATACTTTAAATCCAGACAGGATTAGGGACTGTAATCCCAGTTTCCAGCAGTGATCTATTTTATGTTTGCAATTATTAAATTCCTGAGAAATTGTAGCTACCATCTTCTACCTAATGGCTAACCAAAGAACCCTTTTTCTCAGCAAGGCTACTATTGAAAAAGTATTAAAGTGATTTGATGGAAATATCAAATGTCTCAGAAGACTGGTTGCTAAATTCTGTATAGATTCAGAAAAGACTCTGTACCCTGAAGTTAAAGTGTTTCCATGGAAGTCACTGGACTCCTATCCTGTGTCCATTCTGGAGGCCTTTTGCAAGTTCTGCAAATATTACAATCATATCTCCTTTGACAGATGTAGGGAGAATCCTGAGAGGACCTTCTTGCACATTCACAGAGATCTTTCAACACTTTCTCCCATACCACATGCAGCTGTTGCATCCTGTCACGACTGGGTGTGCTGGGAACTGTGTTAGAACAAAACCAGACCAGATAAAACCTCCTATTTTTATGCCCATGCCAAAGTTCTGCATGATAGGTATGAAGGGAAATATCAAGTCTGGGTGCACAACACAAGGTGGCCAAGCCAAAACTGATGTGGCAAATGCTTTGAATTGGAGCCTTCTGGTCTACAGAGGATGTCTTCACCAGAGCTGTCAGTCCTACTTGTTCCAAATAAGGGACACTGCTGTCCTATTCTCCCATCCAAATTAAACCTAACATTCCTAGCAGATGATCCGATCAGTAACTCCACAGTGTGGACCATCTTACCTAGGGCCTACGGTGTCATTATTGTCGTAATTTGGGACACAATAAAGCAGATGGCCCTTAAAATAGGTCAGCATTCTTTTTTGTATGAGAAGGGAATTTTAACTCTCCAGAAAAAGAAGACATAAAGACGGCCCAGATGTCAAATAGACTAGTCTGAAAGGATTGAATGAGGGCTGAAAGACTGGTTCTGAGTGTAGGAGATGTGGCTTCTCTGTTGGCAATGTGTCTGGTAGGGATGAGAAGGCCGCTTTTCTGCTTTTTTTTCAACTAGCTTTACCTTGGGCTGATATATGAACATGCCTACTGGGTGGTTATAATTCTGTGCATTGTGATGACTTTCACAATAACGGGCTAAAGTTTGATTTCTCTATGAAGTATTTGCTGCTGGCATTGACTGGTAGTGGCCTGACTAGCGTGGCGCTAATCCGTGGATGTCATAGAACTGTTGTACAGAACCTGCAAAGTTTTTATGAAATAAATGTAAGTTGGATGAAAATGAAGACAAAACTGAGAAAAAAAATAGGATTCTAGTGTGAAAATATTTTTTTTTCCATATGAGGGTGAAGGACAAGTTTTAGATGACTTTCTTTTAAGAGAAAGTGAGAATAGTTGTAAAGGCATACACATATACAGAGATGAAAATAATGGCAGCTTTTTCAAAACCACAAAGGATTGACATATTATGCTGAACTACCCAAGCCTTCAGTTTCTGAGACTGGACATCTAATTTTCCCTAGAAATAAAAAGAATAATTAAATGTCAATTTATGAATGAATGAAAAATAAAGCTGAGGTGGAATACTGATTCCAAAAGGATGGCAGAATCTACAGTGTCAGATTTTACTCAAGACTTTTACTCAAGAGGTGTTTTTTCTCTCATGCATGATGGAGTCACAAAATGATTTTACTCAAGATTGTTTTGCTCAAGATGGGTGAGGACTGAACACAGAGAACAAAACTTGTACTAGTGAGAGGCAAAGAAAAACAGTCTTCCAGTTTACTTACGTGGAAATTTTATTAAGCAAATTAATAGCAGGTAGGAGACAAATTCTGAATGATTTTTTAATTGAGAACACTGCTTGTCCTTTATTCATTTATTTTTACTGCAGTAGTCAGACCTACCCAAAAAAGGACATTCCAGTGTTTCATCATCCCTAATGTCAGCACGTCTAATATTGCCTAAGCCCATTCCTGATGTCTTGTAATTCTCAAACCATATCTGTCAATTTTATTCAAGAAAAAGATTTCAGCAACATGATACTAACACCACACCTATTCCTCAGGGAGCAAGAGTGTCTATGGATTTCATGGCGTGTTAGCATTAGACTGTTGGACAGGTTCTCTTCTCTTTCTCTCTTTATAAGCAGCAGCAAGATTTTAGTTTGTCCTGGGGCTACTAAATGAAATGAAAATAAACTTACATCAGATGTTTAAAATCAGGAAGTGGAAGTAGTGTTAAGTCAGAAAATATTAATGCCAATTTGCCATGTGAAGCATCATTCAGGGAAATAAAAGCAAACAAACATCAAAATACCCTAGATTCAGATTTTCTATTATACTCCAAACACATTCCATTATGGCTGGCTTTATGTCCTCTAGAGTACCTTGTCTTTGGAAAACAATAACAACAAATCCTCTCACAGACTGTTAGCTAATGCACAAAACTAATCTCTATTCCAGTTTCCCAGCTCTTGCAGCACTCTAGCTTAAATAAATGGATTAGCATGCTGTGTTTTTGATTGAAATATATTATGATCAGATGTTTACCATATGTCAAGCATGGATACCTCATTATTGATAAGATTAAAAATATATCTTTAGCGATGCAAAAATCTGTGTTTGAAATTTCAGAGTGGTTTTAGGCCACCTTCTCACCATTACTGAGACCAACCATTAGCAGAGACGC
>NW_008237885.1:6691109-6703919 GCF_000691975.1 Corvus brachyrhynchos | reverse complement strand
TCAAACAATATTTTTGAGGGTATTTTTGTTTTTAAACAGTAATTTGTTACAAATTTTGATCAGCTATACTTATCCAGTTCTGCAAATCATAGAGAAGGAATTCCATGTCAATGCTGTTGTTCTTGGGTATACCTTCTGTTGACAGCACAGGAAAGAAGAGGTAAAGCAAAACATGCATGCTAGGCCTATGATCTTTGAGGTTTTACAATCAAAGGGAGCATCCCACAGACTTAAATATCTTAGTCTTAGTCTTTAGACCAACATTACACACTTTATTATGTTATTTGTAGTCAAGTTACTCAATTTAAAGTCTTTATTAGAACAGAAAAGGAAATTTTAAAATAAGTTCTTCAGTGAGATCTAAGGGTGGAGTTTTCAAATAGCTACATAATTTAGGAACACCATTTCTACTGACAGATAATAGAAAAATTGCATAGGAAGATCCAGAGTTATTAAGCTACAACTAGTTCTCCTGTTCATTGCATGAATTGGACAGTTCTGTCCTACCACAATGGAACAGTTTGTGATTAAAAGCTGCAACAGAGACTAACTGGTAGTTTATATCCTTCATACTTTCATATTTCACTTTTGTGCATCACATTTAATGTTACTGCAGTGCAAATTCACTGCATGTAAACTGTGTTCCAAACTAGTCTGAGGTAGTGCTTGCACTCTAAGTCATATATGCACATACTGGATGAGGAAACTCTGCTTTACCTCTAAGAATTTCAAAGCTCAAGACAGCTGCATTTAGTCACTTAGCACCACTGTCTAAGAAGCATTCTGGAGATGGTATATCCTTACAGAAATTAAATCTAATAAAGATAGCTGTAATCTCACAAACAGATGATCCCTACCTATGACAGCTAAAATTGTGTAATAAGCCTAAGTGAACATGATTTAATTTTTTTTCCCTTGTCTTGATGAGTAAAATTATTGTAACATAAATATGTGAATCAGAATCTATTTTTATTTTTCTACGAACAGAATCAAAATATTAATATGAGTGGATCAATGACCTAAATTACCAAAAAAACCAATTTGTCTCATGTAAAATAAACCATGCATAATTAGAGTTATGGCTCTTTTTTATACTTTAAACTTTTTAATCTCTGAAAATTTCAGCTCTATCATAATGTGGTAATAATAAGTAAGTCCTCTGAAGTGCTAGAAGGTCCTCCTATTGCAATTATACCAAAAATAGGGAAGATTAAATATTATAATTAATCTGAAAAATAAATATTCATTATGTAAAAATAACTGCTGAAAATAAAAACCTTAACAATTATTCTGCTATTGGAAAATAAACAGAATTTAAGTAAATATTCAGAAAAACACAGCACATTTCTTGTATGTGATAACATTCTAATTTGATTTTCTTGTATGCCTCTTTTCAGGGTAGTTTGTAATTGCTTATAGTTGCAAGGCTACAGAGACTTTATTGTTATACAGTTTGTAACTCTTTATCAGCTGAGATATAAAACTACTTCAAAGGGAAAAAATGACCCCTCAAAACTTACTTTGAAATATTCCGTGCTTCCAGGACTCTCTTTCCATTGTAAAGAAATGCAAAACAACAACAACAAAAAGTTGAAGTGTCTTAGCAGTATCATAGGGCTGTAAAGGAGGTCTGTTTAACATGGCACAAGTTTACATGAAGAGGGTAAGGTGAACTATTCTATGTTCTATGCCACACTGAGATTCCATATGGCTAAATAATAATTTAACTCATTACTAATCAAATCACAGTAGGATAATGAGCAATAAGAACAAATCTTAAAAACACCTTTCCCCCACCTCTCCCTTCTTCCTGGGCTCAGCCTCACTCCTAATTTCTCTCCCTCTCCCCCAGGTGTCCCGGGGGAACTGGGAATGGGGATGGCTGGCTGTTCATTGCAGGTTGTCTCTGCCATTCCTTCCTCCCCACGCTCCTCCTGTGCTCCAGCATAGGGTCCCACCCATGGGAGACAGTCCTTCATAACTGCTCCAGCATGGGTCCCTTCCACAGGCCTCAGTCCCTCTGGAACACTCTGTTCCAGTGTGAGTCCCCCAGGAGGTCACGAGTCCTGCCAGCAAACCTGCTCCAGCATGGGCTTCCCTCTTCACAGGGCCACAGACTTCCAAGACCTGCTTCAGCATGGACTTCTCATGAAGTCCCAGCCTCCTTTGGGCCCATGCACTTGCTCCAGCATGGGGTGCTCCATGGACTGCAGATGGATATCTGCTCCAGCGGACTTCCCCATAAGTCCCATAAGTTAGTGTATTGCACTCCACCAATTCAGTGCAAAATTAATACACAACAGAAGAAGAGTAAGTACTAGAAACATGAAGAAATTACAAAAAGTGATTTCATAATCTATTTTACATGGAAAATTAAGGGCATTATCTATTCTTTGTTGCTTGGTTTCTAAACAGTAGCTGTAACTTTGAAATTTAGCAAATGTAATGCAATTTTTTTCAATGTTTTTTCACCTTAAATTACCTTTGCACATTTGTTTATGATGTTAGAAGCATTCATTGTGTCAAACTATCTTGAAATACTTTCATGTTAGTACTTTGTAAGATGGTGATATTTATAATTTGGAAAAAGAACATAAATTTGTTATAAAAAACACTGCCCAAAGCAGACTGACTTGCACTATTTATCTTTAAATTTGATAATATTTGTTTTTGTGTGTGTTGCAATTATATTATACTGTAGGCTATAGAATTTTTGTGCTTCCTTTGACTGCCACATGATTTATGATCCAGATCTTTCAAGATTATAAAAAGAACCTGTCTCACAAGTGATTTTTAGTCTTAACAAAAACTGAGTGGGAACAAGGTTTGGGTCAATCACTGCACAGACTATCAGAAGAATCTATAAAAACTGACACAGACAGCTCTATACGTGATGGTCTGCAAGAAAGTTATAAACTTAGTTTAAAGAGTTGACAGAAGATCAGAAAGATTTTCTTCTTTATTTTTTTTCCCTTGGAGATAACTTAGTTTTTCTTTTCATACCATATACAGTTACAGTTACCTGTCTAAAAAGGTATAAAAAAGTGTTCTTCAAAATGCCGACCCCAAAGCCTGAAATACATTGGATGCCAATACTAAAATATTGTATCAACCTTCAAAGTATGAAGTTATGAAACATTATGTCAAATGAATCTAAAAGTCATGAAATTTATATGTACATTGAAAATGGAAAACTTGTTTTAGCATATGAAAAATATCCATAAATATGAAGAAGACATTTTTATTTCTATTGCATTTAGTAGTGTCAATTTTTAAAACAAAATTTGTATTTGTTTGTTTGTTGTATTGTTTTAGGTTTTGTTTTTTTTTTTTTTTTATTTACTTCATAACTTTCCATGGAAGGAAGGAAGGAAAAAAGGCCGGTAAGATTAAATGTGGAATTATGGAGGATTTATGCTGGAAGGAAGACTTATTGAAATCTGTGAGCATAATGAAAATGCTCCATCTTAAAAGCAAGATCTGGTATAATCACAGTTAAAAATTATTGTATGTGTCTGACTCCTAAAAGGATCATATTTCCTAGTTTTCTCTGGTGTGCTGAGGTCTCTGTTCCTTGGCTTACTTAGCAGTAGGAGTTGGGACTCATTAGGAATTTGCCCTCAGTTGACCTCAAACTCACAAAACTGAGACATTCTTTGGAGAACTAGTACAGCAGAAATCTGGAAATGTCCTCTCAACACTGTTCAGGAAATGTGAAGCCCATTCGTTTGCATTCATATTTGTAAAGGAGTTTGGGGTAACTCTGCAACCCCTTCTAAATCTGCAATTATCTCAATTATCCGTTAAAAAAGATATTTTGTCAGTATCATTCTGGACAGATATAATTTCTTTGATTATAAAGATATCATCTGCAAAACACTGCAGAAGGCTCTTTATCTTAGGAACAGTGGCATGATACAACACATGAAAAGAAAAAAATTGGTCGAGCAATTAAACCTTGCTTGTTCAAATGTAATGACGTGCTGCAATTTGGCATTATAAAATCTTGAATGATGTGACATCAAGAGCTTTTATTAATGGGAGAATGGCATTTTCCATATCTATGATGATCCTTAGTGCCAGTCTAAGGATGCCAGCTGTTCCATGACATTTTGCTACAACTTAGTTTTGATCTTACTTGAAAAACCTTTAAAAGGCAAAGGTCTAAAATACTGTCATAAGAGCAATTAAAAAAATCAAAATTACCAAGGGTCTTTAAATTCTCTCCCTTAATCAAATAAAACCAAGTGTGCTTAATCTAAAGAAGATTGTGTAATTAGAAAACAGTGAAAAAATCAAACTGTAAAATGGATATTCTGCAAAGAAAGAAAGAAGTATCCTTGTTATCTAGTTCAGCTCAGCAGCTTTCTTCTCACACAAGTAACTGTGGTACAAACACCAGTGTTCTTACTAGACCCATCTCTGACGTTCTAAGTGTGCACAGCACCTTCAGATGGGGTAAGCTGCATTTGCCAGCTTCTTAGGGATTTCAGAGACACTACACCTACCTGTGGGAGAAATCCTTGGATGCAACTTTAGTTAAACTGAAATGAGTCAGGACATTCTCTTTTACTTGAATGGGACAAGGACTTGCACATGTATAGGACTATTTCATTTTATATAGCTTGCCTCCTGAGTCTATTGTCCTGACTTTTGGGTTGGGTATTTTGGGGGGCAGGGAATAATAAGGGAATTATGGCTGCTTATAACAAAGTTTTTAAGTTTCCAAGTCTTTGCAAGGATGTGACTAGTGGTCAGATGAAAATGCATAAGGAAAAGGATTCTGAGTATAAATGTGCTCCTGAACTCAGGTTCCAGCCTTGCAGTCTTCCAGGTCATCCTGCTGTGTTAAAGCTGTGCTCTATTCTGCTATTATTTCCAAAGCTTACTTTCATGGAGTCAGTATGAGCTCCTTTTTTTTTGTGCAGTGTGAAAAAAGTATGCAACATTCTCCTTTTACTTTTGCCGTTGTCCAGCTGGTTTAGAGTTAACTTTCTTCCCTGAAGCTGATACAGTGCTGTGTTTTGGATTTTGTTGACAATAATGTTGATAACACCCTGATGTTTCAGCTGTTGCCAACCAGAGATCAAGGACTCTTCAGCTTCTCATACTGCTCTGCTGGAGAGGAGGCTTGATAGTACAAAAAGCTGGGAGGAGACACAGCCAGGACAACTGACCCCAACTGACCAAAGGAATATTCCATGCTATATGACATCATGCTCAGTACATAAAGTGGTGGGAGAGCTGTCTGGGGGCCACTGTTCAGGAACCATCTGGACATCAGTCAGTAGGTCTTAAAAATTGCATTGTACATCACTTGTCTTGTGTATTAGAATTTTACAATTAGAATTAATATTTACCCTTTATTTTCTATTCTGCTAAACAGCCTTTATCTCAAACAAAACATTTTCTTTTGTTATTCCCATTCTCTCCCTGGTCCCAATGCTGGGGGCAGAATGAGCAAATGGCTGTGTGGTGTTTAGCTACTTGATAGACTAAAGCACACCATCTCTTTTTGCCACCCAGCATGGGGCATGAACCCATGACCCTGAGATTAAACTCTCATGCTCTACCAAGTGAGCTAGTCAGTAATTTTAAAACACAGCGTCATCAAAATTTGTTCCTTATTAATATGGGTGATTTTTTACTTTGATACTGTTGATGAGCAACATACAGCAACCATAGTAGTGATAGAACCAGACGAGTACAGTGGTGACAGAACCCAAACTGGCTTCAGCATGCAACAATTCACCACCACACGCTATCTCTCCTGCACTAATGGACTATTAAAGATGGATACCAAAGTCATTGACTAAATTAAGTCAGTAGAAATTTTAAAGAGGTACCTATCTGTATGTATATATCAAAAGACAGGAAAGATCATGGTCATTAATGGGGATATATTGAAAAGTATGGGATCCAGGCAGGATGTAAATTGTATAGGGTAAGGGTTGATGTAATACACAAAACAAGTGGTGCACAGTGCAATAGCTTACCACCTGCCCAGCCAGTTCTGAGCGCTGGACTCCAAACAGCTTTCCTCACTGTTTATGTACTGAGCATGACATAACATGGTATGGAATATCACTTTGGTCAGTTTGGGTCAGCTGTCCTAGGTGAGAGAGGTAGCACTTCCAACATATTTGCATTGAAAATAATTCCTGTTCAACCTGATGGTTTTGTGGATTTGTTTTTGTAAATACCTATTTAGGTACTTAGTTCCCTCCTCTACAGTTAAGAGTGAGAAGACCTAATTCAGGGCCATGTTTTGCATAAACTTTTGCATGAACTCTTGAACTAAAGTCTAAGCCCTTTACTGAGACCTCACTGAGGATTCATCACTTAGGAGTCTGTTGCTTGGAAAGTACAAACAAATAAGAAGTACCAAGCTACCATAATAACATGTGATACTTAATTTTTAATATCGGTGTGAAATGGTTAAGTGCTTTTGCCATATCCAGTTCTTTAGAGACGAGAAAAAAATGCAACTTACTGTTGCATTTCTTAATTTTATAGTAAATACACCTGTTCCTCATATTTAAACAAATTTTTGAGCCATAATATTTGTGTGGGTTTATTGGTTATTTAGGAAAAAAATATATATCAGTGCTGCAACTTCAAAATGTAACAGCTATAAGTAGCAACTAATACCAACTGTGTTTAATAAACACAAAACTTCGGTTACCTAATTAAAACTTCTCAATATATTTAGAGGTACACAACCTCTGAGAGAAATAAGATACAAAAGCAAAATCTTTTTGTCCTAGTTTTCCCTAATTATTGACTTAATGTCATGAGTCTTCTACTTAAATCCAAGTACCTTTTCCAGTTTATAACAGAAAAAAGCAGATGGAACTATTTTGACCCATCTGCTTGTTCTGGGTATCTAACTACAGCAGCAAAGCCGGAGGAGACTGTAGCTTTGCCTTCAGGAGAAGCAGAAGCCTGCATATCCAAAATAGTGACAGCAGTCAGCTAGACTGTAGCTGCTTCTTATGCAACTGTCTTGTTCTCTTCTTACTCTGCAGTCTCATAAAGCGAAGATTTGTTCAGAATCAGGGTGATTCTTTGAAACAATCTTTCCTGGAGATAAAGAGGCCAGTGTCCTTATCAGATCCTTCCAACACTTGAGTAAGGTGTTTAAAGCCTAGCAAATGGCCATGGAGAGTCTTCAGTCAATATAAAAATAAGCTGCACTGAGTAATTTCTATGCTTCCAAATCATTCAAATAAAAGTCAGAAAGATAACATGACTTTTTTGTTTGCTTGTTTGCTTGTTTTGGTGGGGAGGGTTTTAATGTCCAATGTCAGCATATCTTGCTCCTTTTTTTTTGCCCCATCCTTGCTAGCACACTACAGCTTCACATAGCTTTTCAGGGTATCACTGGTCTTAATTTGTAGAAGAACTGATATTCAGGTGTCTTTTTATAAAGTCAATTAACTATTTGGAGCTACATGAGTTAAGTGCACTTCCAGAAGAAAATGCATCAAATTGATACATACATGCAGAAAAATACAGAATATCCCATTCTTCCTCAGCCGCCTGCATGATAAGAGGTGGCAGACAACAGAATAAGGTTGTGTCAACTGATAGTCAGATATCGTGGAGAGATACCAGTCCCATAATCTGAACTGGCTGAAACTCTGCTTCATCCTTTACCAATTTGCATTCAAATGTTAGAACAGAGGCAAACATACAAAGTGTTTCACCATATGGCAGCAAATTCCACAGTGTACTTGTAAATTATTTTGAAGGCCTTCATCTGGTTCCATTGAACTCTATTATTGTAGATTTTGCTTCTCATTTTACAGTTTCTGTTTTCTTTCCCCCTTGAATTTATTTCTTTTGTTGTATTTTAATATTTTGTTTGTTTGTTTGTTTGATGGGGGGGGGGACTGTTTGGGTTTTTGGGGTTTTTTTTTTCCCTCTAGCATGTTTTGTATTCCTTCTACATCTTTTGGGGAAGTCTATCTTATTAAATAATAAGTGAGACTAAACAATGCAGACTTAATTGCCCATGTTGCTTAAGTGGTTCCATTTTGAACCTGTCCAAAAATCCTTGAGAAAAATCTGATATAAAGTGTACTAGCCTTAAGCACTGTACATAAGAGCCAGTTGGTAGCACTTGATCTCAAACAAGAAGTCAGTGCTTGGCCATCTTATTGAGAAATAAAAACATAGTCTTTTAGACCACATTTACTGAGCTGAATTCTTTGGTTTCAGGAAATCTTTATTTACAATCCTTCTTAAGATATTTATTTCTCCCTGTTAAACATTCCTGTATCTCTTGCATATTTTGCATCACTGCCATCAGGGTTCTATCTTTCTCATTATGTAAATCAAGTCTATCAGCCTTTTATCTTCTGTTTCTAACTTTATTTTTCTAGCTTCCTATCAGGTTTTTTAATCCTCATTTTCCTTGTGCCTATCTCCTTGTTGAAGATCTCTCCTACACTATTATGTATTCTTTCCTCACAAACTATTCTCCTTATTTTTAGGCTTGCTCCTCCATATTCACAATATGGAATAAAAGGTCTCGGTCACTTCACTGATTAAATATGAAATAAAGATCTGTCCTTGCACTGCAGTTCCACTGGTACATTAAAACCCAGTGATGAATAATGTCTTTTCTGGCCTATCTCCAATTCAGAAAGATAACTAGGTATGAACAGAAATGGCCGAATTGAGAGAAGATGGCAGAGACAGGCCTAAACAAAACGTTTAATAAACTGACACTAATATTCTCCCTGACACTCCTAGACAAGGGAATAAAGCTTTAAGTTTGAATGCCTACCAGAGTTAATGTAATTAATGCTGTAGTCACTGACTCTTATAAGAGTTCATCATGTGGCAAAAGGAGAATTTACTTATTTATAAGAGTTACAAGATCGGAAAATGTCCTTCCTGAGTGCTTGGAATTTAACCCTGACTTGTTTAAAGGTCTTACAAGTGTTTGAACTTAGAAACATAACTTCTCTAATTTCCTGACTCAAGTTCACAATGAAATATAAGCATTTAGCAAAATAAATTTTACTGACTTGATGCAGTTGAATGTTGACACAAATTAAACTAATTCTTGAGGAGTTTTGGATGGAGGGTATGTAAAACTAATTATTTAAAGAAACCCAAACAAACCCAAAAATATCCCAAGGAGATAATCTATACGTATAAATATGGTTTTGTGTTTGTGCAAAAAAACCCATATACCCATGTATATATAACATAAAATATAAGCAAGTATATAAGATGAAGGTGTACCATAATTTTTATCTTAATGCAGGCATTCAAAATTTTATTGCCTTTATTTGTCATGGGTTTAATGCCAACAGCCATGCCTTCTAGCATTTCATTATTTCCATTTAAATAGATTTCTTGTGCCACCGGAGCATGAGCAAACACTTAAATAGCTTTGAAAATGGGGTTTTCCCCACAGCCTTATTTTGCTGAGAACTTAAACAACATGATATCTGAGAGGCAAGTTCAAATTTTTCTTCATAGTTGTATGCTGACCTCTAAATTGACAATATATTCATCCCATTCCCTGCCTGCATAGGAAAGCACACCAAACAAAACCCCAAGATTTTTAAAACACGTAATGTAGAAGAAATTTGAACTATAAAGGCTTTTATGTGCCATTTAGGGGTTTTTTAGCGTCCATGGACAATGCAGAGCAAAATGAATTTACTTTTTTTAAGCCTTCAGTTAAAGCAACTATATAGACTTGTCATGATTACCAAATATGAAGGACAGAAATTGCAGTATGTTTTACTAGGCCATGCAAGAATTACTTTAACAGCCGTGAAAGTGAATTGGTTACTCTTGGGCTATTCTGGAGAGTGCAGAGACTCTTAACTACTGGACGTTTCTCTGGTGGAACAAGATTCCTAAAATCTTCTAAGTAAATGAACATAGATTAGACATGGCATACTTTCTTAATTTTGTCTCCTCCTCCACCATCACAGATGTTCTCTACTGGAAAAGCAGTCTTTGTTGATAAAATAAACTGCAGAAGACCTGCTCGTGCACATTTAAACTTGATGTGTGCACGTGGATGAGTGTTTGGGTAAATCCACAAGCTCTAAATCAACCCCACCAAACAGCATCTGTGTGGTGCACTCCTTTTATTACTTCTTTTTTGATTAGGCAGCTGTTCAATATTCCATCTAAGGAACATTGACCTCAACATCATATCTATCCTAAGACAGTTTCATTATCAAAACAGCTTGTTAGATTATTTTGCCACTAAATAAAGTTCTGCAGTTTACCACAAGCAAAGATCAACAAAGTGGAATTTAAATATGCAGCACAACTCTGTTTTAAATCTATAGTCCCAAATACTTGAAATTGTTGGCAAATTGTTGTCTTTAAGAACAGAGATCAATTCAGAAACTATATAAGAACAAGAAAAAGGATAACAGAGGATTTCTCTTCTAAATTTAGGAGATGGGATGCACTCCAGCTAACTTAAATGCTGAATTTCTCTCTGTGTACTTATTTTTGTGGAGAAAAATGCTGTAACAAGAAAGTGTGTACTTTTAGCTGTACTCCTGATGAATGAGGGACAGAAAGAGAAATCAATCTCTGCATGCCTAATCTTAGCTCTTAGCTCAAGTTTGACTCTGTTTTGAGCAGCTCCAACCAGCCTTCTCCAAACAATACTCAGACAAGGTCCTAGGATTATTCCATTTTCAGAATGTTATGGCATAAAGCCAACATAAGAGTAAATTGCCCTAAAATTCTAAATCGTTTCAAACGTCCAAGCTGGAAAAAAAACCCACCCAACCACCACAAAAAGTCATAGCTGGGAGCAAAGGAACACTACCTGACCAAAGAGGATATCAAATGACACAGTAATGGTAAAGACAGCCTCCTCTATGTGTAAATTGGCAAAAACAGTGAGAGCTTGTTTGTCTTGGTTTATTGGAAAGTAATTAATGGTTCTGTTTTACTTATTACTGTACAGCTTGGGATTCTTGTTCAGCGTATGAGGAACAGCAGATATCTTTCAAGGGCTACACCTGACTTAGACTGAGAGCATTTCCTTCTGTCAGCCTGTCTTTATTGGCTATACAGAGAATAAAGTACTTGCTGCAGGTGTCTAATCTTTCAGCCATAGGAAGGATCCCTAAAATTAGGGTCACTGACTCACATAGGCTGTTTTTGCTTTAATTTACCTTTAGAACTATTATGAAAATCACCTGAAATTATGAATATTAATTTATCTTGCAGCTCTTACTGCTGAAGCCAATTGATGTTTCTCCACAGAAAATTTTCCTTACAGTTTGTAGTTTTCTGTCACTAAGAGTAAATTATAAAATTAGATGTTATTCCCAGTAGAACTAATAAGATTGCTCTCAGAATCTCTTCCACATTAGTCACCTAAACCTGTTAGTGAATCACATATTCTGGAAGTGGAGCCCTCTAAAAACATGCAGTGATCTTAAATAGATTATCACTGGACCATCCATTTTTAAAATTATTTTCCTTACTGATAAAAAGCACTAAGAAAACCAGTGTTTTAGAAGTGAAATTACAGAAATTTTTTGGTATTTTTTTTCCTTTTCTCTCGAAAACTTTTCGTAAAACTTCCCACATTCCTCCATAGGCTCACTAACTCTCTTTATTCTAATATATTTTATGGCACACTTTTTCTGATATGTGACTTCATGCTGCAGATTTTTCCAGAATACTGACAAGGTGACTAGCCAGTAGTGCCTTGATCATCCACTGGGACCATGATGAATGCATCATTCCCCTCTGTTCAGGACTATCTATACCCACGAAGCTCTAGGACCAGTGGATAGGGACAGCCAAGTCAAGCACACTGTCTACAGTCACTACAGTCACATCAGTGCATAGGGGTGGCATGCCATTTAGTCATTGCCACTTCTCCAACTCCTTTCCAGAGTCTGAGTATTCCTACATCATCAGCAAATATCTGTGCTCATTAGAAAGATGAAAACACTTAGTCATCAGACAAAATTACGTTATGGTCTAATGTAACCACTTTACAACTTAGATTTCAGGCTGTATGATTTACTAATTTCTTTATGTTTTCTACAAGACTTCAGTTCTCTTTTATTTGTTTGGAAACACATGCCATCTCTAATCTATTAATTTATTTTATATTATTAGACATATATATCTTCATAGCTTTCCTTTAAAGGAGAAGTGAACTTGTATCAAATTAGAGTTTCTGGCCACATTTTTATTCTATGGAAGATGATTAGCATGCCAAAGAAGAAGGAAGAGAGAAAATACACTTAGTGCTCCTTGAATACAGATGATGAACTTGCATTGTCATTGAAAGCTAAATGATTACACAGCAGAGAAAAATAAAACATAAAAAAAAGCATAAAACCCTAAAATTAAAAGTTGGAAGCTTTGGGGGCATAAATCCCCTTTCGAGGCTGCTAAAAGATAAATTGCTGGTCTGAACTAATGCCAAGTGTCAACCTAGCTTGCAATTCAGGATGCTTACATCTTACACACAACAGTAAGAAAGCACTTGAAATAAGGTGACTGTGGAAGACATGGATACACAATGGGAGGCAGATGTGGCCAGTGTGCAACAGTTCCCCAAATAAAATGGCAGTTTTAAGTACAACTCAAAGGTGATAATCATATTAGTCAAGTATTCTTTGCCAATGGACTGAAAGATAAGTTCTGAAACAGCTTGTGCTTTTAAAGCAAATTTGAGCGAGGGGCACAAGTCTCAGAAGGCACAAACTGACCCTACATTGTAAAAATTTTTAAACCAGTGCAATGTTCACCTTTTTGCTTAACAATTCTACATTTTTCAGATCCATT
>NW_008237885.1:6662138-6691080 GCF_000691975.1 Corvus brachyrhynchos | reverse complement strand
TTCCTGCTATAATTTCTGTGACAGAAAAACAGAGGTTGTTGCTGTTATTTACATCAATTGAATGATACTGCTTTTTGTCTATGATTTTTGGATTGGGTATAGATCACGGGGGTCTCCATACCCCATCCCCAATGGATTTTGCATATTTGCACTGTCAAGAAGTCTGAACAAAATACAGTTTGCTTTTATTTTGCAGGACAGTTCTGACCCAATCTGAAGCCTTTGCTGCATACTAAAGGTCACAATTGAGGACAGTTGCAGGATGGAACTGAGCATAATCACAAGGTTCAGCCAACTGATGTAAATGGTTACAAATTTGCTCTTCACCCTGTTCGGGTGGTTTGTAAGCTCCATAAAGTGCTACCTGCCCTTAACTAAGAGATTTGTACTCTTCTCTGTATCACCTCTCTGCATGCCATTGCCAGTGCTGAATATGCTCTATAGAAGGCATGAGACTGTCTCCTTCACCACCTCTTCTATTTTTGAGGATGTGGTCTAAAGCTGAGGTTTCAAATTAGTCATTAAGGTTTGGAAGTGCAGTATGTAGACATCCCCCTGGGAAACATCCTCATTGTGTTCAACAGCCTCATGCTCTGCAGAGGTTTGCAGTAACAGTAACCCTTCCAAGATGTAATTTCCTACCTAATTGGAGAAACAGGCGCTGGTTCACCAAGTTCAGAAAAGAAGTTTGTATTTAAAGGTCCTTCCGTTCCCCATAAAACTTTGCCAGCTATATGCTTTCAGCAATGTAAAATTAGTCCAGCTTTCCTAATTATCAGTTTTTGTTGTAACAATTGCTTCTGCTTGCCAGGGCCTCTCTGACCAGCTCACAGGTTTAGGATCTTCTTTGCACAGGACAGGATTTTCACCAGGGACTCCTTGGTGGGCATCTCAGGATGTGTCCCTGGGCATCTTCCAAGTTGTTCATGCCCCCACTTTCTGTAATTCTGCTTCTCTGTTCTCCTGAAGTGATCCACCAATATGTTGATATGTGTTCTACAGCCTTGTAGAGTTGGGGATACCAAATCAAACTTAACTTTTATTTAATTATTTTCTACCATAATTTAAAATTTATTTATTCCATTAGCTCTTATTTTAAAACTGTTTTATTTATTCTATGCCTATACATTTACAGATGCATAGGTATGTGGATACTTCTCTGGAAAGTTGGAGGTCAGATACCTGTCATCTGTCTTGGCAGAATGTGTCCCAGTACTACTGAAGTGGAGCAGTTGGATATCTTGAATATATGAATCAAGAGAGTGACTATGCTTTTATCCAGCAACAGGTTTAGAATAATTCATTGAGATTGAGGCTGATGAAAGATGAGAGCAAGTCCAAGCACTTGTACTTGTAAAAGAAGTAAAATGAAAGATTTGTCCCTTTTTCTTAATTTTTAGAAAGTTCCAAATATGTGTCTGATGGATGGTGGCAGGTTCTGGAGAACTTCATATTCTAATTTCAATCAAATGTCTATGACAAGACTGTCCATGTCCTCCAAGTTTACTACAGCTTATATCATTCTGTAGTTAGAATGATACATAAACTCATGGTCCAAAGTATTCAATCTTCTCATTAAAGACTTCACCAGTACAAAAGGTTAGTCTGTCTAAATGGATACCTACAGTTATACACATGTGCCTAAATGCTGCCTATAACACTCAAAATGGGAGCACAGCTGCACTGGGAAAGACCTTTCATACCCATCCGACCAGAATTTTAAATTGGACAAGCATGCATGTGTCTTCTTCTGTTCTCGTAGATCACATAAAATATGGGTTAGCACTGTTGTTTCATTGTAGGAACCCAGAGTGCTGAGAATATTTCTCTGCCTGTTTTTAAGGGTTCTTACCCCCCTGAACAACACTGTTTTAACCTCCAACCTTGGAAAAAATTACCAACGATCAGACAAGAACTAGAAAATACAGTGGTGTGAATTAGGTGATAGACTACTATGTAAGATTGTCACAGGGTGAAAAATTTAGAGGTTTTGGGCTTCTCTTTGTAGTAAATAGATAAAAATAAAAAATATCAAAATGGAGGATTGTTGTTGTTCTCTAAACTTTCTTCTCCTTCTTCTACTACTGCATGTTCTGCAGTAAAAGTAGTTTGGAATGACTGGATAGAGAATTCTGCAGTTCCTGCCTGTGTTACTGAGTAATTGGTAGGAAAGTGAAAATAATGTACGTTTTTAGTAACTATTGGTTAAATTATCTTTAAAAGGCTGTGTAAATCTTTATAATTAGAGACTTCTCTCCTGCTTTCTGTGCTCTGTGCTGTACCTGGGTCACGCTAGTGGCTCTGTTCCTCTGATAAGACTTAATAAACAACTATCCGGCAGCATTGAAACTCCAGGAAAAGTCTCGGTTTATCTTTGAAACTCCTTGCAAGGACTTTTAGAAAATTCTCTCCCATCAGGAGGGATTTGATTTATGGCATGGTTCAGTGTCATTTCATGACTTTGGTATGAAAACTAGTAAGAAAATAATGTTATCTTACAATTCTGACATAATTGCTTCTTAGAAACTGTCTGTATTCCTTGCACTTTTTTATAACACTACTTCTCATCAGTGCATCTGAATGCTTTTGACATCATGACCAGTTTGCTCTGAAAGGAAAAATGTATGATTTAGTGACGTATGGTGGATAACTGCATGAACAACACAGCAGGAGACACTCAGGCTAAGCTGACATGCAATCTAAAAAAATAATTTTCTAAAAGCTATACATCATCAAGACGTTGAAACTAGTAGATAAGAAAAACATATGAAATTCTACCTGAATAATACCTACACTAATAAGACCTTGTGGTGTGATGAAGCGTCCCTTAATAGTCACTACAATTTCCCTGCAGTGAGCAAGGTCTAATAATATTGTTTGAAAATTTCATTTCACAGTGCAACTCATCATCACCCAAAGCAGATAGGACTACATTTGTTCAGACTCAGTGACTTCAGCAAAGCCTTTGACACTATCTCCTGTACCATACTCCTGTAAAAGTTCTCAGCCCATGGCTTGGACAGGTACACACTTCACTGGGTTAAGAACAGGTTAGATGGCCAGGCCCAGAGAGAGGTGGTGAATGGTGCCGCATCCAGCTGGAGATCATTCACATGTGGTGTCCCCCAGGGATCTAGCCTGTGTGTTTAACAGGACTAGTTGGGCCTAGTCCTGTTAAATATCTTCATTGATGATCTGGATGGGGGGAAGGAGTCTACCATTGGCAAATTCACAGACTACTACAAGTTGGGTCAAAGTTTTGATCTGCTGGAGGGTAGTAAGTCTCAGCAGAGGAACATGGACAGGCTGCACTGATGGGCCAAAAACAAGGGTATCAGGTTCAACAATGCCAAGTGTCGGGTCCCGTGCTTTAGTCACAAGAGCCCCAGGAAGTGCCACAGGCTGGAGGATGACTGGTTGGAAATTGTCCCAGCAGAAAAGGACCTGGGGGTGTTAGTGGACCTGAACATCATCAAGAAGCCACTCAAGATGTTCAAGAACTGTGCCCAGGTTGGCAAGAAGGACAATGGCATCCTGGCCTCTATCAACAATAGTGTGGCCAGCAGGATCAGGACAGTTGTCATCCCCCTGTACTCCACACTGGTGAGGCCACACATCAAATGCTGTGTCCAGTTCTCATTCCCTCAATTCAAGAAGGCCCCTGAGGTGTTAGAGCAGGTCCAGAGAAGGGCAATAAAGCTGGTGAAGGGTCTGGAGCACACAGCTTATGAGAAGCAGCTGAGGGAGCTGGGGGTGTTTAGCCTGGAGAAGAGAAGGCTTGGGAGTGACCTTATCACTCTCTACAACTACCTGAAAGGTGGTGCCATGGTGTGGTTGACATGGTGGTGTTTGGTCATAAGCTGGACTCGATGATCACAAAGGTCTTTTCCAACCTAATTGATTCTGTGATTCTGTAATTCATAGGTAGACCTACCTTATCTGGCATGGCTAGTTCGGGCAACCAGTTCAAATTCAGACATGTAAAAAGAAGTGAAATTAATCTCATCTTCACTGAGAGTTTTGTGAGTATGTAGAATCAAAATCAGAATCTTCTCAATTTAATAAAACAAATGTCATATCTGGATGATAATCTGTGCCTGTCTATAGTTATTTGATATCTGATGGTGAATTCTTTCAGTAATAAAGTGAAAGTTATGAAAGACAGACGTTATGAAAAGGAGCAACTAGCTTGAGTTAAAAACTGTCACACAAATTGTCCTGTTGCAACAGGACAATCAGCCTTACAAACATTTTCTTCCAACAAACACTGCTTTGGACAGTTGTGTCCCTCTCCCATTTTAAGACTTTTGGCATTTTTATATGGTTGTTTAAACTATCTTTCATTAAACAGATATGTGTGCTATCAGACAAGATTGCTTGAATTCATAATAACAGCTACAGCTCCTGAAGTCACAAACATGTATTTTTTTTTTTTATTTATTTCACTGTCTTTGTGTTGCTATTTGTTGGCAGAATTCCTAAGGTCCTGCAGGAGAGAGACTGACTGATATCATCAGACAGAGTTCATGGTGATGGATGTGGCAAAGTTGACTTTTCATTGCATTTTAGCCACATTTTAAAATCTGCCTGATGTGTTTCACTAAATCAGGGAAACCAAGATGATAATAGCAAATACAGGATTGACATAACTTGTCATTGTAAGATTGAGCTCGATACACCTTCAAGTGACATCTTAAATTTTTTTCCCCTCCAACACCTGCAGTAGAGTTTTTCTTGATATATGCATTCTACACCAAAGTCCCTAGTTGATGCATTGAAGTGGCTACCTGAAAACAGAGACTAGACAAGATTAAGAGAATAAAAGGAGGTATTTATTTGAAGGGCCTTCAAAGGTACACCTTGGGAGTCAAAAGCGTCTGGGGCTACACTCACAATGGACGCTGGGTCACGGGTTTTTCACACTTTTATAAGTTTGGTCCATTTGCATATCAGGGTTAATTCTCCAATTATTAATTTCAGTTAATGATGTAATTACCCAAAGTTTGCTCCCCCTGTCCAGAGGCTCAGTTTACATATTTCAGGGCCTGGGACAACAAGGTGTCCTTGAGTTCAGGCCCAGACAGGGTTTGTTACATCTAACCAAAATGTGAGAACAGTAGCTAACAGGCTATATGAAGTTTCAGAGTTACACACTAGGCAGAACAGGATCTGAAAAATATAAAACTTTAAACCTAAGGCATCAAGTACAATGATTTAAGAAGCTCTAAACCCAGCACAGACAAGGATTTGCCTAATGAGAAAAAGTTCATTTTGTCCTGTTTTCTTTGACTCCTGGCTATGCCTGAGATGACAAGATATGTCAGCTAAGATAATCACCAAATAAAAATAAGTAACATTCTTCATCTCCTTCAATGACAGCTGTCAAGAGATTCTCCAAGAACCAGAAAACCAGAAAAGAAAAGAAAATGTGTTTAAGGTCTGTTTAAAAGATCTTGTATTACAGATTACTCTCTGCATTTTAATTACAAGGCAGCAAAAAGATCTGTAATTTTTATCACAAATACATTTAAAAAAAAACCAGTGAAAATCAAAACCTCAACACAAATAAAACCAAATTTAATAAATAAAGCTAAACAAAAATAAGAAAAATCTGTACCTAGTGTGCCCACAAAAACTAGTTGATTCTCCCAGAATCATGCTATCTGCCTATGCAATTTGTAATTCTGGCATGAAATTCACCTGTCATCACCTGCCAGGTCTCCAGTAAGTCTGTAGACAAAAGGCAGTAAACCATTTTGCAACCCAAGTAATCAGACCAAAAGATGCAAGCTGCATTTAATTCAAAAGAGTATTCTTATTAATAGAGTGGGTTTTTTTGCCGTGCTATTGCAATGCAATAAAAGATTATTTGAAAACTTTATTTTCTATCTGTCTCCATGAAAAGCGTAAACATTTTGTTTAGTTGTATGTTTGTTTAGTGTATGTTAAGTATGTTTCATATATTAAGTATGAAAAGTGAGTTGCTGGAAAGCAGGAAGGATGGATGTTTGAAAGCTTATAGGCCTTGCCTAAAAGGATAAAATTACTGAAGAGTTAGGGATATTGATTCTTCATTAAGTCCATACACAGCCTAAAGTTATTTCCAGATGAAATAGGCAAGGAGAATAAGCAATAAAGCTAACCAAAGAGGAGCAGTTTGTTCAATTCATCCACTGCAAAAAAGACAAGTACAAAGATCCTGGCCTTCAAGACCAGGCTAGTTTTCTAACATCATTAGTGGTGTCACCATTTTCTAAAAGCCTTAGCTATTGAATGTGAAAAAGATTTCAAAGCTAGGTTGTATATACATTGTGAAAATACTAGAGAAAATTAAAGTAATAAAGAGGGCATATGTGAAGGATAAAAACTGCATTGCATCACAAACATATATGTTAATGCCAGTTATTGTCAAAGGAGATATCTGGAGCAAAATCAAGCTATGTGGAGTCTTTGGAGCACATCTTTTGGGCTTTGCTAACTGAGTGTTTAGGTATTTTGGTATATTTTTGAAATTTATTCAACTGACACTTTCTTTAATAATTAGTTGCTTATATATTTACAGACACCAACCTAAAAGTTAAAATTGCAGATGCCAAATTTAGCATGCTATTCACCTATTCAGCATATATTCTACAGGGCTTTATAATGTTCTATCACATTCATGTAGTGCCATACAGACACAAAGGAGTAAAACTTGCAAATAATTAAGTGGTGAGTTACAACTACCTTAGAATAGCAGTCTGTGGTGAATTATAACTACCCTAGAATAGCAGTCTGTCCCAACTGAATTCTATACTTGCCAGTATAGTCAGCTTTAGGCAGAATGCAATTATGTAAATATAAGATTTCTGGTCTTCAGCTCCAGAAGTGTGATAGTTTCCTGTTAGACCTGTTTTATCTGCCAGACTTATGCAGATGTCTAGAATGAGATTTAAAGAGCTCTAGGTGCAAATATTTCAGGAACTGAATGCTATTTTAGGTGTATACTTCAAAGCTAACTAAATAATAGTGTTGGGGGTCTAGACAGCATTTACTTCAATAACTAAATGTTCATCAACTATATAGGGAGCTTACATATCTAACTAACCTAGAGACAGCTAAATGTAGTCCTCTTACTCTCAGACTTATGCCACCCTTAGATTTATACATCCCCAGCTCTCTGTTACTTTCACATTTTATGTATTCATTTCCTAGTAATCACTATCTTCCCCCTCTGGGGTAAAAAAGGATGTAATTTGCCAATCAGATGTAGACACCTTCATGGCAGGTATCTTTACTTGAGCTAATCACCACAGACTCACTTTGCAATCCCTAAGAAAAGCTATTGTAAGATTTAGTTAATCTCATCCTCATATAGACACCTCAAGATGATTCACTTACTTCTGTATAGGTGTCTGACGACATTTAATGTTCTCTATGATATCCCACTTGAGCTTTAGCTGCCAATTAAGTAAGTCATTTGTCTTGGTTTCTTTACCTGCAAACCATGTGTGGATGTCAGAAGTCTCCTAGGGGATCTCAAATGGTAGCTGACATCAATTCTGAAATAGCAGAATTAACTTGCTAAAAGAAGTCATGTTTGACACATAATTGTCTGCTGCTTCCCGTGGACTGTGATGGGCACATAGGATGATTTTCTACTCGTCAATGTCTACTAGGTAGGCATTTGATTTTGACATTTAAATTTAAAGTACGTAATATTTTTTTTTCAAGTTACGGTAATTTCAATAGCCAAAAATCTTTCTTCATTTCAAGTAATAGATTATCCAATCTCAAAGTGAGACTGACTTAGGACTTTATTTTGGACTCTAACTTACTGAGCAAATTATGCCTGCTCTACCTTTAGAACTACCTATAGGACTTCCCCTTGTTTAGGTTGCTGTCACAGTGGGTGTGGCTGTATCAGAAGCAGATGTGTCATTTTATGTGAATATGTTGCTCCTAAGATTTTACACTTTTGTCTTAGGAGCAACTTTTGTCACACTTAGTTTAGATTCTTAGCACTCACTATCCATATAAATCTTATGTCCTGAGGATTAGAGGTAGCTCTACATTCTCAGATGTCAACAAAAATTTGGAGGGAGAATAGAAATAGAATTTCTTAAATGCAGATCTTATTTATCAAGGTTCCAGAAGGACAGAATTTCTAGGAAAGGGAGGATCTTTCTGCTTTCTTTTGTTCTTGAAGTACTACTATGAGTATTTCTAATTTCATAGAGATCTTTTGCTTAAGTTTATAGGCCACAGTTTATCTGCTGACTTTATGATACCAGTACAGACATTAAGTATTATGCATCTTGTTAAAAATAGTTGAACATATCTGAGAAATTGGGAGAAAGATCTTGTAAGTAAAACTTACCATAGGCAATAAGGCTTTCTTATAGTGATTTAGAGGAAAATTTACCAGAGAAAACTAAGACTATGCTAATCGTTAGCAGCAGATTCTGATGAGATTTAAGAGATATGGATAGTAACAAGGATATAATAATGGTGTCTACTGGAAATTTTCATCAGCATATAAACAGTTAAATTCAGAGACTACTGTTGAAACATGGAAGCAGGAATTTTGTCATTGTCTAGGTATGTATGTGAAAATAGATATATACGCATACATGCATAAATATAATGCTATTCAAAATTATGTAAACATCTTTGAATTCACATTAAAAATCATTTTGTTAATGTATTATTTCCTGTTCTATAAAAGTTCTCTTTTACAAAATATGAAATCAGTACTATAAATGTAGTTAATGCAGCCTAAAATTCTAATCCAAGCTTCCAGCTGACAGGCTTCAGTAGATGTGTTGAGAGCCGAAACTGGCTCTCATTATGTCCAGTACTTCCTGATAATAGTTTAGAATTGCAGGATTTAGTAATACCTCTAAGATGGCAACTTAATTATTTCAGTTGAAACCAGAGGAAAATACTTTGCTTTGGAAAAAAGAACAAACCAGAAACAAAAAACAAGGCTTATAGTAATTTCTTCCTGAAATTTTTTTGCTGTTCATCTTCTCTACTTCCATTCAGAACTGTTTGTGTCCTTTTTAACTGTACTTAAGGCTGATGCTATATTAATAAAACACAATAGGCAGTTGTTGCCTTTTCCTTTCTTTTTCTCACATGATTTTCTTAAAGAGAATCAGAGCAAGATGCAAGCATTTCAAAGGACCCAAAAACAACATAGTTCACAATATCTTCCTTTATAGTGTTGAAACTGCTCTTTCTGAACAGAAGGAAGAGAAGTAGCTTTAGCATTTCTCATTTTTAGCATTCATAAGCAATCCCATCTGACTGTGGTATGAGTGTATTGGTAGAATCTTCAACAGAAAATGCCACTATTAAACAAGTAGGCAAAATGTAAGGGTGAAATCAGAACTGTCATAAGGGAATTTGACAGCAGAGAACTTGATTTTTCCATTCTCATTCAAGGTCAATACTATGTTACTTATAAGGGACTTAACTGATTTACAGGGGCTTCTCTCTGGCTTCAGCTCTGAAGGCAGAAAAGTGATGGAACCAGGCCCAGAATAAATTATGATATCATTGTTATTTCCACAAATAATTAACCTTCAGAGAACATTGATATAAGTTATACTGATGCCAAAAATATATCCTGTAATCCTTGGAGAATCAGTGATACAAATAATCTTGTAATGGATCTCCAAACACTGATGCATGAGAGGTGAGATCTGCATTGAATGCAGAGAATAACATGCAGCCTACTGCAGCTTCTTTTTAGCAGTTCAAGTATATGCAAAGTTTGACAGACAATTTGGGAATTTGTCAAGTATATTCATGTTGGGGTCTCTCCCCTGCCATGGAGCCCTGGCAGAGGGGCCCTGAGGGCACAGACACGGGGTTTCCCTGCCCCTGCTCAGCCTCGTTCCCATTGGTTGGTTTGTGTTCCCTGCGCGGGCAGAAGGACCCTTGGTCCCGTGACTGGAACAGTTCCTGGGCAGAGCTCCGGCCATGCGGCTGGAGAAATAAACATCTCTGAAACAGCTATCAAGAATCTGTCTGTCCATATATATTTCCTTTCCACGGGACTCCTGGTTTGATATATGCATGTTGCAGTATCCCCACTGCAACATATTCACGTTTTGAATAACCTGAAAGAATCATAGAATCCTTCAGGTAGGAAAATACCTTTAAGATCATTGAGTCCAGCTATTAACCTGACACTGCCATGTCCCTAGGTGCTACCTCTACCCATTTTTTAAATACCTGCAGGGATGGTGACTCAACCACTTCCCTGGGCAGCCCATTCCAAAAGACAACCCTTGCAGTGAAGAAATTATTCCTAACACCCCGCCCAAACTTCCCCTGGAACAACTCGAGGCCACTGCCTCTTGCCTTGTTACTTGGGAGAAGGGAGCAACCCCCACCCAGCTACAATTTCCTTTCAGGTAGTGGTAGAGAGGAATAAGGTCCTCCCTGAGCCTTCTTTTCTCCAGCCTAAATAATCCCAGCTCCCTCAGACACATATGACTTGTACTCCAGACCCTTCACCAGCTCCACTGCCCTCCTCCAGCACCTCGGAGCCTTTCCTGTGGTGAGGGGCCCAAAACAGAATACAGCATTGGTGCAGCCTCACCAGTGCAGAGTACAGGGGGTCAATCACTGCTCTGGTTGTGCTGGCCACACTATTGGTGATACAGGCCAGGATGCAGGCCACCTGGGAACACTGCTGGCTCATATTCAGTAGGCTGTTGACCAGCATCCCCAGGTCCTTTTCTGTTGGGCCATTTTCCAGTCACTCATCCTCCAGCCTGTAGCACTGCCTGAGGCTGTTGTGATCCAAGGGCAGAATGTGGCACTTGGCGCTGTTGAACCTCATAGAGTTGGCCTTGGCCTGTTGATTCAGCCTGTCCATATCCTTCTGCAGAATCTTCCTACCCTCCAGCAGATCAACTCTCCCTCCCAAATTAGCACTGTTTGGAAATTATCTAACTCACATGCCATTTAAGACAATTTTTCACAGGTAATATTAACTGGAAAAAAACCCAAACAAACAAACCCAAACCCCCTAAAACCCAAATATGAAAAACAACCCAATCCAAAACAGCAGATATCATCAGTAATAGTATCTACCACTCTCCAGAGAGCAAAAGACCTTACTCCTTCCACATACCAGTGACAATTAATTTGATTTCTTGTCATTATAGTTTTGTCTTTTAAAGAAATACTACTACAGCTACCAGTCCTAAGACTTGCTGATAGCATATTTTTCAAAAAAAGTAAATTTTTTTCTCTAAAAGATCAAACCTACACTGTTAATCACTAACTATTCCTTTGTGTAGTCTTCCATTTTTGGAAGACAAACAGTAGCAGTACAGAGCCTTTTTAACTTTAACAGCCCGGCATTTCCAATTGAGGGAAAGACATTGCAGATTTCAGACACAAACACATTTTTAAGCCAATCTGAAAAGGGTTCTGAAAAGCCCTTTCATTCAGAGTTTGGAGAAAATGAAGTATTGACATATATTGAGGGCAAGTACACCACTGAGAATCTAAATGTTATTGTAAGCATACTAATGGTGTGCTTAACTATATGATATTCTTCCTGTTTGGTAGGAAGTTATTGGCAGCTATACAGGACGACTTCCAGTAATACAAAACCATGTGTGCTACTGCACTCTCTTTCCAATTCACATTTTTTGCTCTACAGTTATATACAAGAAGCCATATATAATGCTATGCACAATCCATCCCTCCTCTTTCCTTATGATTATTTTTCTTGCCTCAGAAGCAAGCCTGAGATAACAAAAAATATAATTTTTTGTCTTCTCATTACAATATAATTTTAATAAGGGTAACTACTCAATAATGAATTCCAGTTAGGCTGAAATTTTAAGTCTTTCTCTACTGGTAGGGACATTCAAAAATAATGAAACAATAATGCATAAAATCCAAGGTCCTCCTTGTTTATTTTGTCAAGTATTTATTATGCATTTTTCCCAGTACCATGAATCATAAATGCTGTCTGGATTGAAACACTTCTAGAAAGAAGTAGGATAGTTCCAGAACACAAATAAGATAAATAATATGGGTCTTGGAATTACACATCCTTTCCTTTTCTCCCTATGATATGAGCAGCCAGAAAGACATCCTTGTTAGAGGGGGAAGATTACTGACCAGAGGAAAATGCCTTCTGAAATACTGATGGAAAAATTGCCTGCCAACCTGGGAACTGTGAGCATGGGAACTGGAGCTGGGAACCAGAAGCACATTTGAAAAAAAGGAAAAAACTGGCATCTTTGAAGTACAGCTGAGTGCCTAGAAATTGGACACATCCTAATTGCAAAACCAAGAAATTGTAATGGCAATTAATAGTTCTAAAGTCATTAAAAAATTGATTTGTAATAAGAAGTAAAACACCCTGGGAAAGTAAGGATCAGTACCTACTGTTGGCTGTTCTAGCTTCAAGAACTGGAAAACAATTAAAAAAAAAATTGGTCTGAAAGAACAGAAAGCATCACCATCACTTGTCTGCCCCAGGTGAAATATAGAAATTAACAGCACCTATTGGCTGCTTGAAATGGTGGTGTTCTGATGTTCTAAGCTTTATTACATCATTTTGATAAAAAAAGGACTTAATTTTTATCCAAAATGGAGCCTCTCTTTCTGAGGTTCCTTCCTGTGCTGTACATACTTTTATTTTCTTAAATAGGTCAGTTTTATCTGCACGAGCTTTCTATGAGGCCTTGGACCCTCACCAGGCACACCCAGGTGACTCCAAACTCTGTGACCTGGATCATCTTTAAAGTGAAACTGATGTCTGTTATTTTCCTGGGCTCCCTCTGGGCCCACTTCTGGGGTCAGTTTGATTTGTCCACCTGTTTCAGGGTGGTTAGGTCTCTCTCAGAGGATAAAGCCTCCATGTCTTTATGTATTAAAGTATAAAAAAAGGTATGTAATACACACTTGCAGGTTGGATAACCCTTCATGTCATCACACCCTCTAAGACAATAACTGCTTTTAGAGAAGCAGTTTTCCTTGTTGGCTTGTTATGACTGAAGTAGTATGAAGGTGGAAATACCATAAAGGTGGAAAATCCACCGTTTTATTTGCTCAACTCCTTTCAAATCATTATGTGCAGGATCAGAACAATATCTGTCCCTATGGCACCTCCAGAGGCCAAAACTAAAGAACAGAGGAGACATTTTTGCCACTGGATTCTTTGATATGGGCTTTTAATGATATTCTCTGCCTAATATTCACTGTGCATGCTTTATATTATATTATATTTAGTAAAGCTGTACATTTTGAATTAAGAAATAACATTCTGTTCTAGAATGGAAGGCTATATTTAACCATCATTTATATTTATTTACATGTTTACATTAATGCCCCCAAGAATGAAAACAGGTATATAAGACTAACAAGATGAATTTAAAAGCCAAGTATACAACTGCCATCCTGATTCAGGGTGCACATCACTATCATCAGGCATATTGGCATTCATCACCAGCCTTTGAAAGATGCTAGATCACTGTTTTCTTAGAAAACCACGACTCATCTCTGTGTCTACATGTATCTGTATATACAGAAACGGTACATAAGCAGTTTATGAATTTCACCTCTGTGAAAAGAGAGATGGATCAGTAATTTACTTGCAAACAAGCATCAAGGTTTATTCTTGGAACTCTTTTTCATCGCTCTTGTGAAGTCTGAGAACTATATGCAAAATCTATATCACATTTTTTCCATTTATTTTGTCTAAGTGAAGCAAGGTGAAGCCTTCAGTGTAACTAATTGATGTTAATTTTGATCAATTCTATAATGCATTTAAAGCTGAATTTTGGGAAAAAAAAAGAAAATTTGACTTTTTTTTTCTGATTATAATGAAGAATTACAGCCGTTAAAAATAATTAAAGATACTGCTTTTCTTTACAAAGTAGCAGTTCAGTGACACAAGCATCACTACCAGAACAAAGATTGTAGCATGGGTTTCTAGTACTCAGGCCATCATTAACTCACAGAACAAGGAACAGAACAAACTTATACTTGGAGTGACACTGTCCTGTATTTTTCTGCTGATTTTCTTTTTTTTTAAATGCAACTTTGCCAACTGCTTCTCTAATACCTAAAGATTGCTTTTGCTGTTGGTTTGTTTTGTTTGTCCTTTTCTGTGGCTAAGATGACCTTTTGTTAATCATAAACTTCTTGATTTCCTGTAACGCTATCTCTGGGGTTCTTAACTAGAAACAAGAGCTCTATTTGCTGTGTAGCTGCTGAAAAAATAGTGTCAAGGCAACTGTGGTTTTGGGAAGATTTCTGAAGTTGTTCTAAAACCTAAAAGTAATGAGACTGTGGAATGCCACTACCCTAGAAGGTGTCAGACATAAGCTCTGCACTAAATCTGACTCAATAATACGTTTTGAACTTCGTGGGAAGCTTTCTAAAATCTGGGTTTATTCCAAAAAAAGGCTGAAATTAAATAGCAAGGAAACAAAGAAACACAGCATTCTCATGGACTAAGCTGCCGCTGTCCCACGAAACTGGCATTCCCAGGCCAGCGCTGAGCAGATGAAAGGTAAATGGCACAGTGTTGTACAGTCCATCTGGAAAAGAACTATAGAGCATCCACTTCTACTTCATAGCATGATCAGACTTACCTAGCTCATGGCTGTCAAGTGTATTTTCAGGCTGCCCTCAAAAGCCTTTCATCTTGGAGATTCGTATTATTCTTTGGGCAATCTGTTCCAACTTTCCTCAAGTCCAATCAAAATCTCCATTGTGTCACTTAAGCCTCCTATTCATCCTGGACATGAAGATTGATTATAACTGCATGGAGACAAAAAAATCAGAGGCATTGATATTTTGGCTGTATTGTTTTATATATTTTTGTTACAATCCTCAGTTATTCACATTAATATAGATGTTGTTATCCAATATTTATAAAGGGTTATGGGGTTTGTTTTTGGGGTTGTTTTTTGCTTGTTTTGCTGGGTTTTGGTTGGTTTGGTTCTATTTGTCCCTTCCTTTCCTTCCTTTCCTTCCTTTCCTTCCTTCCTTCCTTTTACTATCTCATTTCAAGTAGAGTCTATGTAGATATCAGAATGAAACTTCTTGCTGAACATTTACTGAATATAGTTATCAACTAAACTATTTTCACAGGCTTATATTAATTTTTTTTCTCCCAAGTCACATAAAATAACAAAGCAAAATTCTTTAAAATTGGTGACAGTAAGATGCACATTTTACTGCTAAAATTACTTGATAGCACAACGGTTATCAAGAAATGTGAAGACATTACAGGACACTTAAGCTTGCTGAAAGCCAAAAAGTAAGAGCCTCTTATATGTAAAGCCAAGATTTCACTTTTAGGATAAATCAAATAATGAATCTAATCTTCATTAGTCTAGATCTAGTTGTTACCAGAAGAAAGAATGGAGATAAAATCACTGTGCACACACTTTTCAGATTCAGCCCCTATTCCAAGTATTATGCCCACCCTACCAAAGGTCCTCTGGGGCCTGAGGCTGGTGTTCATTCTGCTCTGTATGGGTCTGTTGCAGGCAAGGAGGTTGGCTGTGAGTTGTGGACTTCTGGAATTCTTTACAGGAAGGACTGTGGTATGCATTTGATGGATATCCCTACCTCCGTCTAAGGGACCAGTTGGGGTAACGTTGAGCCATTTAATAACGCACTTGAACAGCCTTTTTCTTTCTTCATTGGTCTGAAATCCAAATGTCCTATGTATTCACATGCTCTAGATATGGGGTTTTTTTCCTTATTACCCCTAAAACCAATATTGTCCAGCTCCATGTCAGAATTTCTTTAACTGACTATGGGTGAATTGTGCACTGTTGAGTTGTCTCCAGTTCCCTGCCTGTGCCCTGTCTCTTACTACTCCTGTACCTGAACTCCTCTGCATCATGTCCTGTGTACTCACTTCTCCAGGTCACTGCTGTCCTACCATATATGTATTTCTCCATTTTATGGCATTGTATTAGAGCTGTGTATATTTTTCTGAATAAATACTTTCTGCAACTATGGTCGTGCTGTTCTAAAAGTAGAGCAAATCATCTGTAGTCACCTGATCAAATAAGGAAATTTCTGTCACTGCTAAACCAAGCAAAACAAATTTGGAGGCAGGTCAACAAAAGTTCAGACAGAGGAGGCCTGATAAGCCCCAGCCCTGAGGCCTTACAGACATCCAGCATTAGCAGTGGCAATGCTGTATTGCAGTGCTACATCTCTGCAAACTGTTCTGCTCACTTGCCCCTTTTTTTCTTAACTAGAAAGTTGTGAGGAAGATGTGTCGTGGAGAAATTTAAGGTAATTTGAGGAGAAAATTAAGGTAATTTCAGGTAGCCATGAGGACTGAACCCCAAGAACCAAATGCATTAGATTTTATTTTGGATATTAAGAAAAAATTCTTCATGAAAATAGTTGTCAAGAATTGGAACAGGCTGCCCAGGGAAATGGTTAAGTCATTGTCCCTGGTAAATTATGATTTCTATTCCATGATCTCTATCCTACAGCAAATCAACTTTCTGCACAGAATAAAAACTCATGCAAAACATTCTGGTCTAGCCGCGACAGGCAAGCACAACAGGTTTGAGGAAAAAGCACACTCTCTCCAACACATCAGCACGTCTGATTTGGCTGGTAGCCTGGCCATCACCCACAGCAGCTCAACCTCAGACACAGCCTTCTTCAAGATTTTGGTAGTCTGTGCATTTATTCCCACCAAGGGGCTGTTGTTTTCCTGGATTTTTTGCTTTCCAACTCAGATGGTAGCCATATGCTGACAGCAGGCTTTTGGTCGCATCGCCCCAGAAAAGCAAACTAGCTGGTTTTTACTGCTTTACAATTACAGTTTTGTCTCCCTCCCCAAACATGTTATAAGAATGCAAATACATTAAGAATTAATTTGTACCTTTTTTTTAGTTGGTTTTGTTTTGGTTTGGTTTGTTTTTTTTATATCAAGGTTTTTGTTGATCTTGTCCATAATACTTACTTGTTTTTCCAGTGGACAGTTTTGACCTGGACAGCTTTAGTTCATATCTCTCTTACTGAAGCAGTGCCTTTCACCCCAGAACAACTTTCTTTTTTTTTATAATTTTCAATCCAACCCAAAGCATGTTAATATATATGCATGGTTTTCATACAGTTTTTTCACAAATTACTTAGGGCAAATTAGTAGATTCAGAGTAATAATCAGTCATTCGCTTTATATTTGAAAAACCAGTAGTTCCTCAGAAAACAATGTTTTATCCTTTCTGCTCAATGAAAATATTTTTCCTTGTTTAAGTAAATTAAAACAAAAAGGTTTTAGCTGCATAAGTTCTGCTGTCAAGCCCAGCATCTCTAGAATTTTCACAATCATTCTTTTCTAAATATTAGCATTGCAAGCTATAATTTGCAACCTATAACCATTCAGGCATCATAGCAACTGTGCCACACAAAAAAGGATGTCATAAAAAGCTAGGGCTTAGTATTGCAGTAGAAAAGTAAATCTGATGAGTGGCTGACAAAATCAAATCAGCCATAAGATAGAGAATTTGCTGAAAACAAGATTTTTCACCAGTCCACCAGAATGGAAATACTATTTTAAAAAACACAGAATCTGTGATTCACGGAATCACAGAATCACAGAACTGTTTAGGGTGGAAAAAGACCTCCAAAACCATCAAGTCCAACCTACGGCTGAACACCACCTTGTAAACTCGACCATGACACTGAACGCCACATCCAGTCATAGGGACAGTGATGCAACCACCTCCCTGGGAAGCCCATTCCAATCCTAACAATCCTTTCCATTAAGAAATTCTCTTTGATGTCTAACCTGAACCTCTCCAGGCACAGATTAAGACTGTCCTCTGTAACTGCTTGCCTGGGAGAAGAGACTGTCTCCCACCTGGCTACAACCTCCTTCCAGGTCGTTGTAGAGAGCGATAAGGTCTCTCCTGAGTCTCCTTTTCTGCAGGCTAAGCAATCACAGCTCCCTCACCAGGATACTTGAAGTTCTGAAGAAATAAACACTAACCTCTTCTTTTTATTATCATACCTGTCCTTCTAACTAGAATAATTATTTTTAAGCAACCGTATCAATCTCTACAGGCTAAATTCTACTAAATTCTATCTTCTCTGTTGTAATTATTAGCTTTTTTTTAACTTGACTCTCTTCAGGATTTGGAAATATGTTGGTTGTTTACGTAATTACTCAGAGATGCTTAAAGGTGTATGATATCTCTGTGGTTCATTCATATATTCCAAGTCAGGAAGCAGATCATAAGTTTGTCCATCTCTTATAGATGATGTTAAAGAAACAAAACTACTGTGAACTGAGGAAAAAAACCTTGTTTCTTAAGTTTTACAACAATGTAGAAAAAAGGAAAAACTTAGATTTCTTTAAAAAGAGCGTGCCAAGGAAAATTGCCAAGGTAAGAGATCAGGGTGTTGGTGGGGTAGAGGGGCTGGTTTTATCTCTAAAGTATTGACAAAAAAAATGCAGAAGAAACACATTTTCCATACATCTTTGCCAGTGGGGAAAAAGTAAAAGATGCCTGAATCTGGAATACTGTATTAAACAGAAAAGTAGAATAAGTCAGTCCAGCTGCAAACATTGAAAACTTACACAAAGGGGAGGTTTGAATTAAAAGAATAAAGGCCATTCAAAAAAGATAATCTCAGTGGATGCATTCAGAAAGTGTTTGGAGAGTTGTTTAATCAACAAAATGCAGAGGAAATCATAATTGACAGGCATTGTACCTTCTGCCCTCCAGTTCTGGCAGCAGGCCAAGGTATGGAATAGTGAAGTTCTGTTATGATTGCCAAATGCAGGTCATTAGAAAGAGTGGAACTGAATATAAGACATTTTCAAGGTCATATAAAACAATATGGAGAGAATTTTCTATCTTGATTTTAATGGACAAGGCACCAAATGTAATAAAAGCAGGCTTCAAAGAGGCAGACTGATGAACACCATGAATTTTACTTGGAGATCTTGTTTATACATAGCCTGGCATACTAGTCAGGAAAAAGGGGAGACTACCTAAAATTTCTGATTCTGGTTGTTAAAAATAAAAGCACAGTAAGAAAAGCAGAGAAAATCATCCAGAAGTGAGACAGGCATGGGCTGGGATTAAGAAGCAGGTAGAGGTGGAAGCAACTAAAACCCCTGCTCTTGTCTGCTGTACATCTGTAAGACTGAATGGTTTTCATAAACAGACTCCATCCCTTTCTCACAGTTTTCTTCATGCAGTAAGTTAGAAATGTTTCCTCATGTTTTGTTTTTCTTTATGTTCAGAAACACAAACAATTATAATTTTAAAAGTACACATATTTTTAACTCATCATTTTATCATCTATATAAGTTGTCCAGTAGACTTTTCAGGGAGAGGTAAAAAGGAACACTAGGGGAAAGTGTAATGCCTCTGTTTAGGAAAAAAAAAAAAAAGAAAAAAGAAAAGGCAGATAGAAAACAAGATATTTGATTAGGCATCAGAATTAACTGTTTTCCCCATTATAAATATAATAGAAACCTTACTTATAAATGTTGCAGAAAAGGCCACTGTAATGCAATGTAATACAAAACCAAAAATCCAGATCAAGAATAGTGTATAATCTACATTTATAGCTTCTGTAGAGTTCTCTGAAATAAATAAAGGGGAAAAAGACAAAGAAGTATTTCTTCCTTTGGATAGACTAATCAAAGGAAAGAGTTACAGTATGGTAAAGCTGAGGATAGCTGAAGTTTATTCTCTAAACATATTACCAAATTAAATACTTAATCCAGAACCAAGACTCAGCAACATGAAAAAGGAGGCACACATGTAGATCTAGTTAAGCAGCAAGAGATTTGAATCCTGTCATCTATATCTCAAGCAAATACTTTAATTTTACATAAAGGGAGTAAGCATACAAGAGAGGAAAACGGTGTATTTTCATGAACAGAATTTCTTTGGTGAATGCAGGTGCTCTTTAAGTTTTCTTCTGGATTAAATCCTGCAGACAAGTTTGGTAGTGAAATGCCAAGAACCAGTGCATGATCCTGTCACAGTTAGCTTAATGTTCTAACAAGCAACAATTAGGACTGCAATGGGCTTTACTGTAAATACGTAAGCTGCTAGATAATTTATGCACTATCATTATTAGGATCATGATTTTAGATAACAACCTTCAGCTTTACAAATGTGTGCTTATGCTGTACTCTCTAGCTCATAAATCAAGCCCCATATTACAGCCTTTATAAATCTACTCTGTTAGGAGTCATAATAAAACGTAATGCCTACAATAAATACCTCAGAAAGTTTGTAAGTGAGATAGAGCCACAGACCTTCCTGGAGCTCCTGGCTCAGCACATACAGATTTTTTTTAACATATATGAAGAAGTATGTTATGAGATGACTGATATAATATCTCTATTTTTACCATGTTTAGTTTAATATTGAAACATCTGCATTTACTGGTTTTCTTGCCTTCCTGGAAATAAGAAAATGGAAAAATTAAAATGTGGAATCTTAAACTCCTTATGGCAAAACAGATATCAAACACATTCATTCATGCTCATCTGTTGGTGCACATATAATTGATGCTATTTTTTTCCAGTTGAAAAGATTAGGAGTAAAAAAGAGGACTTTCTGAGATGATAAAAGAGAATTGAGGAAGATTAATTGCTAAAGAAAGAAAAATGTAAGGATATACAAAAAGTACATGCCTAGAATAAACAATAAGCTAAAAGAATAAGGAAAAGCATCCAAACAAAAGAAATATAGAAACAAAACAACTATGAATCTTGTCTATCTAGCTAGCATGGAACTTTGAATTATTTTCTTCATAATAATTTCTTCATCTGCAATTCATTATTCATTTACTGTGGTTTCCAATTACAATAATGGGTAACATGTATAAAGTCGAGTGTCAGCAACCTACTTATTACAGAAAAAGAACTTTAAGTATCTCATTCAATATCACATGCAAGAAAAAAATACAAATATATTCAGGAAAAATAGTTTATATGAATCTAGGAGAAATTTCTGTAAAAAAAAAAGATACCTGGTTTGCACTGGAGAGTTTGCAGGTTTCTTCCCAGATGTCAATAAAAAAGAAACAAAAGCATACTAAAATTGTTTAAATAACAAGAAAATTAAAGAAAGATAAATATGGATAATGACTAACCCTCACCTCCCTTCAGTTTTCGGGAACCTCACTTTCATGGATCTTCCAACAGGTGGTGGACAGAAAAAGCACACTACACAGAATTGTCATCTGTGGAGTGGTTCAGACTCCTTGTCAAACCATGGTGCCATTTCATTTAGTGTAACAAACAAAACTCAATTTCTTGCCTTGACACATAGGAATGTTGTCTCTATCTGTCCATTAGAGGCATGGCTTGCCGAAAAAAGTGTGGAGTTGGCAGTGATGGCACCCTGCTGTGATGCCCTTGCACTGCCTTTTCCAGTGCCAGTGTCCCAGGAGCTGTAGGCTCTGAAGCTCTCTGAACCCTAAACCAAACCCCACTTCCTCAAATACAGTATGTTCTATCATACTCCTAATACAATATATGTAGAATCAATCAATATACTGCAGAAAGATGCAAAGCCCTTAAATACATTCTCTTCCCCTTAAATATATCCCCCTTTTCTTTGTTACATGTATTTATCAACAGTAATAATACAGAACACCTGTGGAAATAAATGTATATCTACCTCTTTTTTTCTTAAGTTTGAAATTTTGTCAAGACTGTAATCTGAAAGAATATGTATATATACTGACAGAATATATATATACATACAGACAGAAATATTTCTATTCATATTTAACAGATTACTTCATAAGCCTTTTCTGAAATATGGGATTTATTAAGGATATCCTTATTGTCTCATTTATTTACAAAAAGTTCTGTTTGAGAAAATTAATTTTTTATTATTTGAGCTTGAAACAAAGGTCAGCATATTACACCTAACCAGAATTTCAACAGTTTCTTGTGGATAATTGCTTCCCTGATGAAGAGGTATCAATCATGTTGTATTGCTTGCGATTATATACGTATACATACGTGTGTACATGTACAAATGCAACTCCCAGTCTGTCTAGATGGAGTAATTTTTTATAGATATTCCCATGATACACTGAAAATTGTCAGAATTCAGTTTTCAGTGAGGTAATTGAGAGAGACTTTTAACAATTACTTTGCCTGCGCGTTTTTGTACAGATATGCAATTTTGTTCTCAGTGAAACTGGTATTTCTCCTTATTTCTTCCTTTTTTCTTCTTTTTTTTTTCCATCTTCAGGAAAATGCTGCTTCTGTGCTTCAGGAATCTCAGTTAAATCTTAAAATTGGTCTATAGAATTATAATGGTAATAATACTTTTGAACCACTGAGTCAGTTGCATGCCCTTGAAGACAATCACAGTGTGTAACTACCTTCATGATATATCAAACATTTGCTTGAATGTAGCAACATTTTTTACTCCTAGTTCACTCGGAGTGAAGTTACTGTAGAATATCGTTGCATGATAGATGGAAAATGTCCTTTCCAGACTGAATATATTCATGCACAGTTTATATCCATTTACTCATGTGTCAAGATTGCTCTTAGTTTGGATACCTATCTTCCATCATTTGTAGAGGTACAGATTGCAGTTATATCTCATAACCGTCAAAGATCTATTAGCCTCTCATCTCATTTTTCTAGCAATCCTTGCATCCATTTATTCTAGTATAAGCTCATATTTCTTAGAGTGAACTACCAGAAACATCTCCTGTATTTTAGACAATGTCATGTGAGTGACTTTTACAATGCCATTCTAGCTATTACTTTTTCTGCATTACCTATACATATTCATTTTCTTAATAAGTAACTTTAGTTCTCCTCTGGCGATAATAATTCTAATTCTCATTTTACTATAAGACAAGTGGCAATTTTAAGTATCTCTATTTCAGTCAACAGAAGAGTGCTGGTATAAGAGAAGACTTGGCACTGATGACTTCTATGTATTCCTGTCTGTGTTAGTTTAGTATTTAACTTTCAGGTAGAGAAAGACCAGAAAGGCCAGAAGAGGCTAACACCCCAGATGAATAAAAGGATAAGGTACTGGTGAAGAATTGCCAGATTTGCTCATTTTGCAAGAAAAGAAAGACCAACTTGTACTTCAAGTGATGAAGACATCAAATAGACAAAGTAATGCACATTTTTCTCTTGCCATAGGCTTCCTTGAAGCTTCTCTGATCTCCCATAAAATACATGTGGGGAGACCTCCAAGAAAATTCTTCTGTCACTTTAAAAGGGAAGATGGAGAGAGAACAGTATTTCCTAGTCAGCTGCAACTTTATGTCAAATAGGGAGCAGAAGCAATGGTAAAGAGGATTACGCTCTGTCAGCTCCATGAATAAACTCAAGAATGCTGTTCAGACCATGATCCCACTGTATTTATGCCATATGTGTCCATGACATGATTATTCAACTGAACCAGTTAACTTGATTCTGCATGTCCAGAAATGAGCTTGTGTTAAGGTATCAGGGCAAAAACCATAAGTCTACTCACGCTGATTGTAGGGTTATACCAGATTTATCCTGTCTCTAGAGGACAGATGATGCATTATTCTGTATAAAATGCCATCTGGCAAAAAGCTCAGCTGCTAAAAGAACCCAGTTAGAGCAGTCATGGATTTTTAATTTTATTTTTTGTTACATGAGACCAACATTTTCTCATCTAGCTGTGTTTTATTTTCATGTGGAAGCAGAATTCCTACAGTTGTAGCTGTTCTTTTACTAAAACATGGACTCAAAAATCTGTTGTTATTGACAGTTCTGGAGTGCTTTGATGTGTTCCATGCATAATATTCCCAAGAAAGCAAAGGTGCAATTTCCATCTCTCTCACCTAGCAACAAACCACACCATAGTGTAGAACTTCTGTTTCTCTGAAATTGGTATGTTAGTGGGAGAGCAGTGGAGGTAGTGGCTTTTGCCCACATCTGCCAGTCTGCCAAGTGTTTTTCCTTTTCACCATTTAAAAAAAAAACAACACTTTTTTCTGCCCCTCATGGACCTATGAAGTAAACTATCCCAGAAGGAAAAATGTCTGCTTAACCCAGGTGCCTTAAAGTTTTAATGCCCTGGGGCGACAACATGAACTGTATATAATTGTCAGAAATTTTCTATTACTCTGCTTCTCCTCTCACATACACAAAGGTTTTTCTTGCTTTTGTAGCGGGATTTAACACATTTTCCAAATCCATTTTCTTGTGTGTCTGTGAGATGGATACGGTTTCTAGGAGGTGTCTTGTCCCTTTGTCTCAGGACACGTATCCCTCTATGGCCGCAGTTAACAGAAGTTTGCTCATGTGGAGACACATACTGGTTGTAGGAACCATGTCTTAAACCCATAATATTCTTTGCTAATGCCCTAGGCTTCCCTGCTCTCTGGGCACTAGGAGTTCACTGCTATTTTAGGGCAGTTACTGAAATGTTAACATGAATAAGAAAATATGAAACAAGCATAATTTAAAGGCAATGGAAATTTAACAAGAGCTCCAGGCTTATCATAATTGACAAAGGATTTTAACAGAGATTAAAATGAAAATAACTAAAAATGCAGTCTTACTGCATGCAGGACAACTAACAACTATTACAGCATCATATGGATAAGCCTCAGTTGCTTTTATTGATATGTAGGAAGAATAGGAAGCATCCTTGACCGTCTGTCAAGATTTAATAAATCAGTTTTTAATATTGCATTATTATATTGCATAGATTAATATTATAATATTGCAATATATTATATAATTGCATTGGAATTATAGTACAATAATGCTACAATTACATATAGTGAAAAAATAATATGATAATATGATATACAGTATAATCAACATGTAAATATAGCATTTAAAATATTTATTTATTAAATTTCTAATACTTTTTCTAAAATATTATATTTCATAATATATAGTCATATAAATTAATTAGTTGATAAAGGATATAAATATACTTCCTTATACTGTATTTACTATATAATATATTATTTATTTATTTATGCTTTCAGATTTAATAATTTAATGTTTTGATTCCTAAAAAATGTGTATTATTACCCTATTTATAGCGACAGTGTATTTATAGCTATCAGACACATCGTACGAGATACTATTTCAGCTATTTGAAATAAACCCATGCTATAAATTTCTCTTTTGAGATGAACTTCCAGAACTGCAGTGGTCTTCAGCAGGTATTTCAAAATATAAGAGAAAGAAATCACAATGTTTAAAGCCTAATGGGTAAAAAATAGTGAGCATTTCTGTGCAACAAAATGCTTTTGTGAAAGGATGTCAAACGGATACAACAACACATCATAGATATATTTGTTTTGAAAGAGTTTCTTGTGAATAAACTTTAAATTAGAAAAGTATTTACTATTGTAAAGTGAACAATTCTACTTATTTATCTTTCTTTAAACTGGAGAATATGAACACCAGTCACTCACTGAGAGTTGCTTTCAAAGGCTTTCAAGATTTTCAGCTATGTTGAATGGCTTCTAAAGGACTAGGACAATTATGGTTTTTTTTTTTTTTTTTATTATTTACTGTTATGGTATAAGTTAAAGGATAAACAGAAAATATTTGGGTGGCTACATTTAAAGATGTGCTAAGAGGACGTTTCACGCTTATAGACCTGCATGTCAAGAGTCTCTAAATGTCAGCAGGAAATATATACTACTTTGTGTATTCGTGAGGATGAGGCCATCCTCAGCCTAAATGGGAGAGGAAAACAGCTATGAACACACCCAATGTTCCTGATCTCATGCCTTAACACTGCATTCATGGTGGTGATGTGCTACAGCCCTAACTGTTAAATCCACAGCTAAATAGCCTCCTCATGTTTATGAGAATAAAGCAGGAATTTCAAATATTATAACAGTCACTCTTGACTGATAACACACGTGAAGTCATTCCCAGTGAAGCACTTAATTAATATTCCTCCTTTACCTACATGTGACAAGTTTCTCTGTCACTTCCAATCCATCTTATGCATGTGATTAATGATAAAAAACACTGATAAAGTTAACTTTTCTTTCTAAAATTCTGTTCACTTTGTCATGGAGATGGCAGAAAACAGTATCTACAGTCCTTTAGAAGTGTTGGTCACATATGTTAACGCAAAAGTTAAAAAATTGCTTAAGATGGAATTGAAATATATTGCAAAAAATCAGATGTATCCCCATTTGAATTCTATACTGGTTTCTCTGACAACTCTGTACAATGAAATAATAGCAGTGATAAATGTTTTCACTTTTCCCAAAACTATTTTTTAAATTGTTATAACCAATATGCTGCTGCTCCTCAAATTTTATTTCATTTTATTTCATTTGATATAATGAGGCCTTTTCACTAAGAAGTTGCACCCATTAAACTTTTAAATATTTTTTTCCGTTGTTGTCTTTCTGATGCCTGCCAAAAAGCATGGAAAATAATAGAAATTAGTGACGTCCTACATAAACTTGTATTTTAATGGCTCTCATTTGGGAAAAAAAAAAAAAAAAAACAACAAAAACAAACATTTAAGACTTCAGTGAACAGCATATTTTCCAGTTGGTTTCCCAACAATTTTCTTTATAGACCCCCTTGGATGGTGTTTAAGTGAACAGTACATTTTTAGTAATCTAAATTAAAAACAGTAACTGCATGAAATGAAACTGCACTACACGTTGCATTATTAGTATAGTTCACTACACAAATGCAAGTGCAATGCTATGTGTGAGATTGACACCAAATATAAATTAAAAAATGAATAATAGCATAGAAATAAGTTACTGTTTATTAATAAAATCTGCATAAAACAGAGCTCTCTGCTTAACTATCCACAGAATAGCTTATGCAAATGTCACATAATATCATTAGGAACAAATTCTGTCCTTGACTGTAAAATGTTTTGTCCAATGTTGCCGAGAGTCCTTCATCATGTATTAGTGTGGTGAATGACTTAAGAAGAAAATAACTCCAAACTAATTTCTATTTAATTTTTACCACTTCTGCATGAGTTCCAAATTTTTTGTTTCTGAACCTACAAACAGTTTCTGTGTTATTAATAGTGCTTTCAAGTACTCAAGCTCTAAAGTGTATATAGTAAATTAATACAACTTGATATTCTGAATAGTTTTTAATTATTAATTTTTAATTACTGTTAATTATGAAATTTAATTAAAATGGTAAACTGATGTGTAAGCAGAAGGCTTAGGTACTCAAGAACTTTCTCATTTCAGTCCATTGGTTATGTCTCTCCTCACAGATTCCAAGTGGATGGGCTGCAAGGCAGGGACTGGCGGAGCAAAGACTCTATCACTGTTACAGAAGATCAGGTTTGAGACCACCTGAAGAACCTGAACTTACTCAGGTCTATGGAACCTGATGAGATGCACCCCAGAGTCCTGAGAGAATCAGCTGATCTAGTTTCCAAGCCCCTATCCATTATATTTTAAAAGTCATGGCAGTGGTAAGCCACTTCACTCTTAATCTCACATGACTTTCTATATTAGTTCTGCTGCGTTAAGTAATTGAGCTTTTATTCGGAGGATTTCTTACAGCAACACAGTCACCCTCGGATTTTAAAAAGCCAGACTGCAGCATGTGAGAAACACCTGATAATCACAAACATCTGAAATTTACTTGAGCTAATTTGATTATCTAGCAGTAAAAAAGCTGCTATTCTATATATGGGAACACAGTGTACACCAGAATAAATTTTTGTTTTACTATTATTTAAAACAATAAGTAGTAAAATAGTGTATCAATTGGTAACTGTAAATGAAGTATACCTTTTGCAAAGGTATACTTTTCAGCTGGTATATTTCTTTTACTCTTCTTAAAGTTCCACCAACAATTTTCTTTTTCATTAACAGCCAAAGCAAATTACACACAGTAATGAAAGGTAGTATGCAAGATGATGCTGTGATTTTAAATCTGCTGTAGCCAAGGTTCTTTCACTGCTTATATCAGAGACCTATTTTTAATTACTTAAACTGGTCAATTTTAGGCTTATAGGGTTAACTAGTTATACAAATAAAAATATATAATTATTCAAATTCTAATATTGCAGCTTTCTGTTGTACTGCAAACTCTATCCAATTGAAGAAAAACTCAACAAACAAAACAAAACAGACCTAAACCCACACAAAACCACAAAACATAAATGTAATTTTTAAATCTATGTCTATACAATTAAGAATTTGTCTTCATTGTTATTATTTATGCATAGCTTAAGGAAACAATGCAATATGCATTTGGGACTGGAGAGGAAGCATGGGAGCATAGCTAAGGAAATGTTCTACGCAGTTGAAGAGACTGAATATACATACAATGTTTCCTTATCTGGCAGAAGCAGACTGAAGTTGCTGTTGAAAATTATTCAATCTGTCAGGGAACATGTGGTATGTGGGTATAAAAGTACTCTAAAAAATATCTTCATTTTGTCAGTTCCTTGGACTGAAGTTATTGCAAAATGAATACAAACTGCAATACCCTTCAAATAAGGATATTGTTTGCTTATTTTCTGGAGTAGCCTAATGTAATTCACACACAATTCAGCAAATAATCGCCTGTATACAGAATACATGTCCTTTCAGTACATTTTCTTTATAAGCCTGATTAAATAAGACATAAGCAGTTTATCACTAGTTATTTTTTCACTATCAGTGTTACATTCCTCTGTAGCAAAGCACAATAGGTGTTACGCTGTGGAGGTGGAAGTCTGAGAAGGAGATTGTTCCATGATAGTTCAGGAGTGCACTGAAACAGAGTATTACCCTTTTAGTCCTGGTGTTTCTCTTGTATCCCCCTGTGTTGCAGTGGGGATCCTGCAACACGCATATATCAAACCAGGAGTCCCGTGGAAAGGAAATATATATGGACAGACAGATTCTTGATAGCTGTTTCAGAGACGTTTATTTCTCCAGCCGCATGGCCGGGGCTGTGCCCAGGAACTGTTCCAGTCACGGG